>NC_068450.1:7602645-7782645 GCF_023373465.1 Oncorhynchus keta | reverse complement strand
GAGAAGGAGAAGGAGAAGGAGAAGAAGGAGAAGAAGGAGAAGAAGGAGAAGAAGGAGAAGGAGAAGGAGAAGGAGAAGGAGGAGAAGGAGAAGGAGAAGGAGAAGGAGGAGAAGGAGAAGGAGAAGGAGAAGGAGAAGGAGAAGGAGAAGGAGAAGAAGGAGGAGGAGAAGGAGAAGGAGAAGGAGAAGGAGAAGGAGAAGGAGAAGGAGAAGGAGAAGGAGAAGAAGGAGGAGGAGAAGGAGAAGGAGAAGGAGAAGGAGAAGGAGAAGGAGAAGGAGAAGGAGAGGAGAAGGAGGAGAAGGAGAAGGAGAGGAGAAGGAGAAGGAGAAGGAGAGAAGGAGAGAAGGAGAGGAGAAGGAGAGAAGGAGAAGGAGAAGGAGAGGAGAAGGAGAAGAAGAAGAACCGAGCTGAAATGAGAAACAAAGAGAGACTGATGTTGCTGTATTTCAACACCGAATGAATCCCAAATGGCATCCTATTCCTTGTATAGTGCACTACTGGTCAAAAGTAGTGCACTATATAGGGAATATGATGCCATTTAGAAATCAGACATCTGACTTTAAACCTGACTTGAAAGTAGCATGTAACGTAATGTATCTTGTTTTAATAACGTTCAGCAACTGTTTTTCATCATTTTGTTGTATTGAAAGAAAACTGACATTCCATGGAAATAACATTACATGGAAATAAAATTAGATGTAAATAAAATTAGATGGAAATAAAATTAGATGGAAATAAAATGAGATATGCCATGATTTCCCACATATGTTTTTCCACTGCCTTTTGTGATATACTGTATATATATATAACAATAACAAATGTTTTACAATTGCCAAAGCCAAGACACACCAACATAAATGTGAGAGCATTGAGACTTTAATAGATAAAGTCATACTGCACAGATTAGATTTCTTCCTGCAGAATCCATTTCCCCCCTATGCTCTATATACCCACGGTAAGGAACCATCCACATTCTTTCCCCAGTATTCCCAAGGATATGATAGGCTATTGTATTGCTGCACTTATTTTGTGATATTTCTCCAGCACATTTGTTATATTGGTAATATTGCGCAACTGTGGACGAATAGAGGGTCTCTGAAATTGCTAATTTTTTAAGTAAAAATATTGAAAGTTGATTGAAGTGTCCTCATACTAAGATTATGATACAGGTAACTGCCAAAATAAAGCAAACGTCAACATAAAGTGTCTTAATGGGGAATTGGGTGCCAGAACAACTTTAATGCACCTTGGCATATGTTCTACAAATGTCTGGAAGACGGAGCGGCCTTCTGGTCAGACTTCGGAGGTGCGCACACCAGCCACTGCTTCCGAGTAGATCACTCGCTAATGTCCATTCCCTAGATAACAAGATAAACGAAATTAGGGCTAAGGTTGCTTTCCAGTGAGACATCAGGGATTATTACTTACTCTGTTTCAGAGTAACATGGCTCTTTTGGGATATGCTGTCGGAGTCAGTACAACGGGATACTTTGTGTGTTGCGCCGACAGAAATAAACATCTCTCAGAGAAGAAGGGCGGGGGTGTTTGTTTCATGATTAATGACTCATGGTGTAATTGTAACAACATACAGGAACTCAAGTCCATTTGTTCACCTGATCAAGAATTCCTCATATAAAATGCCGGCCGTATTATCTCCCAAGAGAATTCCTGTCGGTTATTGTCACAGCCGTGTATATTCCCCCTCAAACCGATACTACAACAGCCCTCAAGGAACATCACTGGAATTTATGCAAACTGGAAACCATATACCCTGAGGCTGCATGTATTGTAGCCAGGGATTTTAACAAAGCAAATTTGAGAACAAGGCTCCCTAAATTCAATCAGTATATAGATTGTAGCACTCGTGCTGGCAAAACACTGGATCACTGCTAATTCTGCGATGCATACAAGGCCCTCCCCTGCCCTCTGTTTGGCAAATCTGATCACGACTCAATTTTGCTCCTCCCTTCCTATAGGTAGAAACTCAAAAAGGATGTACCAGGGATAAGGACTATTCAATGCTGGTCTGATCAATCAGAAACCACTCTTCAAGATTGTTTTGATCACACTGACTGGGACATGTTCAGGGTGGTCTCAAAGAATAATATGGATTTGTACGCTGATTCGATGAGTGAGTTTATAAGGAAGTGCATAGGAGATGTTGTACCCACTGTGACTATTAAAACCTACCTAACCAGAAAATGTGAAAAGCGCAGACTACTGCATTTAACCATGGAAAGGTGACTGGGAATATGGCCGAATACAAACAGTGTAGTTATTCCCTCCGCAAGGTAATCAAACAAGCGGTTCAACGGCTGAGACACAAGACGTATGAGGCAGGGTCTACAAACAGTCACGGACTACAAAAAGAAAACCAGACACGTCACAGACACCGACGTCTTTCTTCCAGACAAACTAGTCACCTTCTTCGCCCACTTTGAAGATAATACAGTGCCACCAACGTGGCCCGCTACCAAGGTCTGCGGGCTTTCCTTCTCCATGGCTGACGTGAGTAAGACATTTAAACCTGTTAACCCTCGTAAGTCTGCCGGCCCAGATGGCATCACTGGCATCCCTCCTCAGAGCATGCGCAGACCAGCTGGCTGGTGTGTTTATGGACATATTCAATCTCTCCCTATACCAGTTTGCTGTCCCCACGTTCTTCAAGATGGCCAGCATTGTTTCTGTACCCAAGAAGGCAAAGGTAACTGAACTAAATGACTATTGCCCCGTAGCACTCACCTCTGTCATCATGAAGTGCTAGTGAGGGACTAGTCAAGGATCATATCACCTCCACCTTACCTGTCACTCCAGACCCACTTCAATTTGCGTACCGCCCCAATAAATCCACAGACGATGCAATCGCCATCACACTGCCCTATCCCATCTGGACAAGAGGAATAACTATGTGAGAGTGCTGTTCATTGACTACAGTTCAGATTTCAAGACCATAGTATCCTCCAAGCTCATCATTATGCTTGAGGCCCTGGGTCTCAACCCCGCCCTGTGCAGTTGGGTCCTGGACATCCTGACGGGCTGCCCCCAGGTGGTGAAGGTAGGAAACATCGTCTCGACTTCGCTGATCCTCAGCACTGGGGCCTCACAAGGGTGTGTCTTCAGTCCCCTTCTGTACTCCCTATTCACCCATGACTGTGTGGCCATGCACATCTCCAACTCAGTCATCAAGTTTGCAGATGACACAACAGTAGTAGTCTTGATTACCAACAACAACGAGACAGCACATAGGGAGGAGGTGAGGGCACTCAGAGTGGGGTGTCAGGAAATCAACCTCTCACTCAACATCAACAAAACAAAGGATATTATTGTGGACTTCAGGAAACAGCAAAGGGAGCACCCCGATCGCTGCTAACCGATCGCTGCAGCTGTACATAAGCTATTGGTAAATAGCCCACCCATTTTCACCTACCTCATCCCCACAGTTTTTATTTATTTACTTTTCTGCTCTTTTGCACACCAATATCTCCACCTGTACATGATCATCTGATCATTTATCACTCCAGTGTTAATCTGCAATATTGTAATTATTCCCCTACCTCCTCATGCCTTTTGCACACATTGTATATAGACTCCCCTTTTTTCAACTGTGTTATTGACTTGTTAATTGTTTACTCCATGTGTAATTCTGTGTTGTCTGTTCACACTGCTCTGCTTTATCTTGGCCAGGTCGCAGTTGCAAATGAGAACTTGTTCTCAACTAGCCTACCTGGTTAAATAAAGGTGAAATAAAAAAATAAAAAATAAAAAAACCCTATCCACATCCACAAGCAGTGGAGTAGGTGGAAAGTGTTAAGTTCCTTGGCTTACACATCACGGACAAACTTAAATGGGCCACTCACACAGATAATGTGGTGAAGAAGGCGCATCAGCTCAGGAGGCTGAAGAAATATGGCTTGTCACCAAAAACCCTCAAAAAACTTTAAAGATGCACAATTGAGAGCATCCTCTCGGGTTGTTTCACCACAACAGCAGGGCTCTCCAGAGGGTGGTGCGGTCTGCACAATGAATCACTGGGGTCAAAACTACCTGCCCTCCAGGACACCTACAGCACCCAATGTCACAGGAAAGCCAAAAAGATCATCACGGACAACAACCACCCGAGCCACTGCCTGTTCACCCCGCTATCATCCAGAAGGAGAGGTCAGTACAGGTGCATCAAAGCTGAGACCGAGAGACTGAAAAACAGCTTCTATCTCAAGACCATCAGACTGTTGAACAGCCACCACTAACACAGAGAGGCTGCCTCCTACATACAGAGTTGAAATCATTGGCCACTTTAATAAATGGATCACTAGTCACTTTAAACAATGCCACTTTAGTAATGTTTACATATCTTGCATTGCTCATGTCATATATATATATATATACATACAGTATATAAACTGTATTTTATACCATCTATTGCATCTTGCCTATGCGTCTCGGTCATTTCTCATTCATATATTTATATTCATATGTTCTTATTCCATTCCATTCTTTTACTTAGATTCGTGTGTATTAGGTAGTTGTGGAATTGTTAGATTAGATGTTAGATATTGCTGCGTTGTCGGAACTAGAAGCACAAGCATTTCGCTACACTCACAACAACATCTGCTAACCGTGTGGATGTGACCAATAACATTTGATTTGAACTCTATTGGATGGATGCGACACCATTCTTCCATTAGAAATTGGTGTTTTGTTGACGGTGGTGGAAATCACTGTCTATGGCGCTGCTCCAGAAACTCCCAGAAGTGTTCATTTAGGCTGAGGTCTGGTGACTGAGACGGCCATGGCATATGGTTTACACCGTTGTCATGCTCATCAAACCATTCAGGGACCACTTGTGCTCTGTGGATGGGGGCATTGTCATCCTATAGGGGCATAGCCTGGGCAGCCAAAATAATGGACTGCAAATGTTTTTCCCTTATTTAAGCAGGTAAAATGCATCCCCCTAAGCATGATGGGATGCTAATTGATTAATTTACTCAGGAACTACACCTGTGTGGAAGCACCTTCTTTAAATATAAATACTTTGTATCCCTCATTTACTGACGTATTTCCATTATTTTGTCAGTTACTTATATACGTGTTTCCATTATTTTGTCAGTTACTTATATACGTGTTTCCATTATTTTGTCAGTTACTTATATCTCATATTTATGTCATGTCTAACTAATTTGCTGAATTTCTGTGAACATTTTAGTGTGATGTTAAATTTTACATTATATAGGTTGAGTTACTGTTCGATCCCCATATTCTGAGACTATAATCCTTTCCCTCCTACATTATTTTATGGGACAACGGATCTTTTGCTTAAATTCTAGACTAGCGTCCTGTCCAAGGGAGTGTAACTTGTTCACCGAGCTGCCTAACCCTACAGAAACAGGAGATGGGCTCCTGCCTAACCCTACAGAAACAGGAGATGGGCTCCTGCCTAACCCTACAGAAACAGGAGATGGGCTCCTGCCTAACGCTACAGAAACAGGAGATGGGCTCCTGCCTAACGCTACAGAAACAGGAGATGGGCTCCTGCCTAACCCTACAGAAACAGGAGATGGGCTCCTGCCTAACCCTACAGAAACAGGAGATGGGCTCCTGCCTAACGCTACAGAAACAGGAGATGGGCTCCTGCCTAACCCTACAGAAACAGGAGATGGGCTCCTGCCTAACCCTACAGAAACAGGAGATGGGCTCCTGCCTAACCCTACAGAAACAGGAGATGGGCTCCTGCCTAACGCTACAGAAACAGGAGATGGGCTCCTGCCTAACGCTACAGAAACAGGAGATGGGCTCCTGCCTAACGCTACAGAAACAGGAGATGGGCTCCTGCCTAACCCTACAGAAACAGGAGATGGGCTCCTGCCTAACGCTACAGAAACAGGAGATGGGCTCCTGCCTAACACTACAGAAACAGGAGATGGGCTCCTGCCTAACCCTACAGAAACAGGAGATGGGCTCCTGCCTAACGCTACAGAAACAGGAGATGGGCTCCTGCCTAACCCTACAGAAACAGGAGATGGGCTCCTGCCTAACGCTACAGAAACAGGAGATGGGCTCCTGCCTAACACTACAGACACAGGAGATGGGCTCCTGCCTAACGCTACAGAAACAGGAGATGGGCTCCTGCCTAACACTACAGAAACAGGAGATGGGCTCCTGCCTAGCCCTACAGAAACAGGAGATGGGCTCCTGCCTAACCCTACAGAAACAGGAGATGGGCTCCTGCCTAACACTACAGAAACAGGAGATGGGCTCCTGCCTAACCCTACAGAAACAGGAGATGGGCTCCTGCCTAACGCTACAGAAACAGGAGATGGGCTCCTGCCTAACACTACAGAAACAGGAGATGGGCTCGTGCCTAACGCTACAGAAACAGGAGATGGGCTCCTGCCTAACACTACAGAAACAGGAGATGGGCTCCTGCCTAACGCTACAGAAACAGGAGATGGGCTCCTGCCTAACACTACAGACACAGGAGATGGGCTCCTGCCTAACACTACAGAAACAGGAGATGGGCTCCTGCCTTACGTGCGTACTGTCTCGGACAAGGGGCTGCTTACTCTACTATTGCCAAATGCAACAGTTGGAAATGCAGAAACGGTAGACTTTACTTTACTCACAATGCCTGCCCCTCTCTCAAGCTCTCCGATCAGTAGCTCAGTTGGTAGAGCATGGCGCTTGTAACGCCAGGGTAGTGGGTTCGATTCCCGGGACCACCCATATGTAGAATGTATGCACACATGACTGTAAGTCGCTTTGGATAAAAGCGTCTGCTAAATGGCATATATTATTATATTATTATATTAGTAACCAATCAGAGATAGGACACTGTTCTGAATTCATCCATAGGTTGGCACCCTATTCCCTAGTGCATTGCTCTGGGCCAATCACAGTCGTAAAACCGGAGGTTAATTTAGGTGTGGGACTGACCTGTGTGACAGAAAAATCTTTCTATTCAACTGAGGTAATTACTTGCTGAATTAAGAGTCTGTATTAGACCCCAGTACAGCTGTAACGTAGTCCTATATGATTGTTTGATGCGTATTTGAAATATTGTTATAATTTATGTTGATCTGATGATGATCTGATGATGTTGATGATGATGATGTACATTTACATTTTATGTACATTTAAGTCATTTAGCAGACGCTCTTATCCAGAGCGACTTACAAATTGGTGCATTCACCTTATGACATCCAGTGGAACAGCCACTTTACAATAGTGCATCTAAATCTTTTAAGGGGGGTGAGAAGGATTACTTTATCCTATCCTAGGTATTCCTTAAAGAGGTGGGGTTTCAGGTGTCTCTGGAAGGTGGTGATTGACTCCACTGTCCTGGCATCGTGAGGGAGTTTGTTCCACCATTGGGGAGCCAGAGCAGCGAACAGTTTTGACTGGGCTGAGCGGGAATTGTACTTCCTCAGTGGTAGGGAGGCGAGCAGGCCAGAGGTGGATGAACGCAGTGCCCCTGTTTGGGTGTAGGGCCTGATCAGAGCCTGGAGGTACTGAGGTGCCGTTACTGAGGTTAGGCATGATGATGATGATGATGAAAATGGTAACAACAGGGATTAGGCAACTTTCTCTGATGTTGTGTCTTAGATTCTTGAAATCCGTTGTGTTCTGTACGATTCTTATTCAGTTTGTTGTTCCTTTCTGCTTTGAACATTACATGTCAATCTCTCCAACTCTAGTGAAGCAGAAGAGGTCAATACCACCTTGTTGTATACCATGTGAAGTCTGATCTGGGATTCATCACCTTGTTGTCTGATCTGGGATTCATCACCTTGTTGTATACCATGTGAAGTCTGATCTGGGATTCATCACCTTGTTGTCTGATCTGGGATTCATCACCTTGTTGTATTCCATGTGAAGTCTGATCTGGGATTCATCACCTTGTTGTCTGATCTGGGATTCATCACCTTGTTGTCTGATCTGGGATTCATCACCTTGTTGTATTCCATGTGAAGTCTGATCTGGGATTCATCACCTTGTTGTCTGATCTGGGATTCATCACCTTGTTGTATACCATGTGAAGTCTGATCTGGGATTCATCACCTTGTTGTCTGATCTGGGATTCATCACCTTGTTGTATACCATGTGAAGTCTGATCTGGGATTCATCACCTTGTTGTATACCATGTGAAGTCTGATCTGGGATTCACAGACGAGCTGCCTGCCTGAACCAGATGCATTGGTCCTCTTCAAGCGATGATTCATCACCCAAAACAGAGGTGCTGAGGCAGAAAGAGAACAAGCTTCCTGATTGCTTTGAAAATAATGGCATTTAGAGCTTTGCACCATAACACATTATACAATATGAGATTTGTCATCAGGCACATGCTTAATTATAGTATTATATAGAAAGATTTTGAGAGATTTTTTTCCCCCTTCATTTACATTATTTCTTCCTTGCTTATTCTAATTCTTGTATCGTTTGAAAAGGTTTTAAGGCGAATAGCAAAAACAAAGTTAGAAAATGTGATTTTGAGAAGATGTGGGAAAACCAATTAGTTGTCACTGGGTCTCATGGGGTTTGGGTTGAGCACCGAGCAGCAGTCTGCTTGCCCATTAGACCACATTATTCATCAGTACCAGCAATAACTACATTCTAATGATAATCTGATGGTGGTAATAGTGTTGTAGGGTATTGATGGTGGTAATAGTGTTGTAGGGTATTGATGATCTGATGGTGGTAATAGTGTTGTAGGGTATTAATGGTGGTAATAGTGTTGTAGGGTATTGATGATCTGATGGTGGTAATAGTGTTGTAGGGTATTAATGGTGGTAATAGTGTTGTAGGGTATTGATGGTGGTAATAGTGTTGTAGGGTATTGATGGTGGTAATAGTGTTGTAGAGTATTAATGGTGGTAATAGTGTTGTAGGGTATTGATGGTGGTAATAGTGTTGTAGGGTATTGATGATCTGATGGTGGTAATAGTGTTGTAGGGTATTAATGATCTGATGGTGGTAATAGTGTTGTAGGGTATTAATGGTGGTAATAGTGTTGTAGGGTATTAATGGTGGTAATAGTGTTGTAGGGTATTAATGGTGGTAATAGTGTTGTAGGGTATTAATGGTGGTAATAGTGTTGTAGGGTATTAATGGTGGTAATAGTGTTGTAGGGTATTAATGGTGGTAATAGTGTTGTAGGGTATTAATGGTGGTAATAGTGTTGTAGGGTATTAATGGTAATAATAGTGTTGTAGGGTATTGATGATCTGATGGTGGTAATAGTGTTGTAGGGTATTGATGATCTGATGGTGGTAATAGTGTTGTAGGGTATTAATGGTGGTACTAGTGCTGTAGGGTATTGATGATCTGATGGTGGTAATAGTGTTGTAGGGTATTGATGATCTGATGGTGGTAATAGTGTTGTAGGGTATTGATGATCTGATGGTGGTAATAGTGTTGTAGGGTATTAATGGTGGTAATAGTGTTGTAGGGTATTGATGATCTGATGGTGGTAATAGTGTTGTAGGGTATTAATGGTGGTAATAGTGTTGTAGGGTATTGATGGTGGTAATAGTGCTGTAGGGTATTAATGGTGGTAATAGTGTTGTAGGGTATTGATGGTGGTAATAGTGTTGTAGGGTATTGATGGTGGTAATAGTGTTGTAGGGTATTGATGATCTGATGGTGGTACTAGTGCTGTAGGGTATTAATGGTGGTAATAGTGTTGTAGGGTATTGATGGTGGTAATAGTGCTGTAGGGTATTAATGGTGGTAATAGTGTTGTAGGGTATTGATGGTGGTAATAGTGTTGTAGGGTATTAATGGTAGTAATAGTGTTGTAGGGTATTAATGGTGGTAATAGTGTTGTAGGGTATTGATGGTGGTAATAGTGTTGTAGGGTATTAATGGTGGTCATCGTGTTGTAGGGTATTGATGGTGGTAATAGTGTTGTAGGGTATTAATGGTGGTACTAGTGCTGTAGGGTATTGATGATCTGATGGTGGTAATAGTGTTGTAGGGTATTGATGATCTGATGGTGGTAATAGTGTTGTAGGGTATTGATGATTGATGATCTGATGGTGGTAATAGTGTTGTAGGGTATTAATGGTGGTACTAGTGCTGTAGGGTATTGATGATCTGATGGTGGTAATAGTGTTGTAGGGTATTAATGGTGGTAATAGTGTTGTAGGGTATTAATGGTGGTACTAGTGCTGTAGGGTATTGATGATCTGATGGTGGTAATAGTGTTGTAGGGTATTGATGATCTGATGGTGGTAATAGTGTTGTAGGGTATTGATGATCTGATGGTGGTAATAGTGCTGTAGGGTATTGATGATCTGATGGTGGTAATAGTGTTGTAGGGTATTGATGATAGTAATAGTGTTGTAGGGTATTGATGATCTGATGGTGGTAATAGTGCTGTAGGGTATTGATGATCTGATGGTGGTAATAGTGCTGTAGGGTATTAATGGTGGTACTAGTGTTGTAGGGTATTGATGATCTGATGGTGGTAATAGTGTTGTAGGGTATTGATGATCTGATGGTGGTAATAGTGCTGTAGGGTATTGATGATCTGATGGTGGTAATAGTGCTGTAGGGTATTAATGGTGGTACTAGTGTTGTAGGGTATTGATGATCTGATGGTGGTAATAGTGTTGTAGGGTATTGATGATCTGATGGTGGTAATAGTGCTGTAGGGTATTAATGGTGGTAATAGTGTTGTAGGGTATTGATGATCTGATGGTGGTAATAGTGCTGTAGGGTATTGATGATCTGATGGTGGTAATAGTGTTGTAGGGTATTGATGATAGTAATAGTGTTGTAGGGTATTAATGGTGGTAATAGTGTTGTAGGGTATTAATGGTGGTGATAGTGTATATAGCCTCCACATTGACTTGGTACCGGTACCCCCTGTATATAGCCTCCACATTGACTTGGTACCGGTACCCCCTGTATATAGCCTCCACATTGACTTGGTACCGGTACCCCCTGTATATAGCCTCCACATTGACTTGGTACCGGTACCCCCTGTATATAGCCTCCACATTGACTCTGTACCGGTACCCCCTGTATATAGCCTCCACATTGACTCTGTACTGGTACCCCCTGTATATAGTCTCCACATTGACTCTGTACTGGTACCCCTGTATATAGCCTCCACATTGACTCTGTACCGGTACCCCCTGTATATAGTCTCCACATTGACTCTGTACCGGTAACCCCCTATATATAGTCTCCACATTGACTCTGTACCGGTACCCCCTGTATATAGCCTCCACATTGACTCTGTACTGGTACCCCCTGTATATAGCCTCCACATTGACTCTGTACTGGTACCCCTGTATATAGCCTCCACATTGACTCTGTACCGGTACCCCCTGTATATAGCCTCCACATTGACTCTGTACTGGTACCCCCTGTATATAGCCTCCACATTGACTTGGTACCGGTACCCCCTGTATATAGCCTCCACATTGACTCTGTACTGGTACCCCCTGTATATAGCCTCCACATTGACTCTGTACCGGTACCTCCTGTATATAGCCTCCACATTGACTTGGTACCGGTACCCCCTGTATATAGCCTCCACATTGACTCTGTACCGGTACCCCCTGTATATAGCCTCCACATAGACTCTGGACCGGTACCCCCTGTATATAGCCTCCACATTGACTCTGTACCGGTACCCCCTGTATATAGCCTCCACATTGACTTGGTACCGGTACCCCCTGTATATAGCCTCCACATAAACTCTGTACCGGTACCCCCTGTATATAGCCTCCACATTGACTTGGTACCGGTACCCCCTGTATATAGCCTCCACATTGACTTGGTACCGGTACCCCCTGTATATAGCCTCCACATTGACTTGGTACCGGTACCCCCTGTATATAGCCTCCACATTGACTTGGTACCGGTACCCCTGTATATAGCCTCCACATTGACTTGGTACCGGTACCCCCTGTATATAGCCTCCACATTGACTTGGTACCGGTACCCCCTGTATATAGCCTCCACATTGACTTGGTACCGGTACCCCCTGTATATAGCCTCCACATTGACTTGGTACCGGTACCCCCTGTATATAGCCTCCACATTGACTTGGTACCGGTACCCCCTGTATATAGCCTCCACATTGACTTGGTACCGGTACCCCCTGTATATAGCCTCCACATTGACTTGGTACCGGTACCCCCTGTATATAGCCTCCACATTGACTTGGTACCGGTACCCCCTGTATATAGCCTCCACATTGACTTGGTACCGGTACCCCCTGTATATAGCCTCCACATTGACTTGGTACCGGTACCCCTGTATATAGCCTCCACATTGACTTGGTACCGGTACCCCCTGTATATAGCCTCCACATTGACTTGGTACCGGTACCCCCTGTATATTCCTCCACATTGACTCGGTACCGGTACCCCCTGTATATAGCCTCCACATTGACTCTGTACCGGTACTCCCTGTATATAGCCTCCACATTGACTTGGTACCGGTACCCCCTGTATATAGCCTCCACATTGACTTGGTACCGGTACCCCCTGTATATAGCCTCCACATTGACTCTGTACCGGTACCCCCTGTATATAGCCTCCACATTGACTCTGTACCAGTACCCCCTGTATATAGCCTCCACATTGACTTGGTACCGGTACCCCCTGTATATAGCCTCCACATTGACTTGGTACCGGTACCCCCTGTATATAGCCTCCACATTGACTTGGTACCGGTACCCCTGTATATAGCCTCCACATTGACTTGGTACCGGTACCCCCTGTATATAGCCTCCACATTGACTTGGTACCGGTACCCCCTGTATATAGCCTCCACATTGACTTGGTACCGGTACCCCCTGTATATAGCCTCCACATTGACTTGGTACCGGTACCCCCTGTATATAGCCTCCACATTGACTTGGTACCGGTACCCCCTGTATATAGCCTCCACATTGACTTGGTACCGGTACCCCCTCTATTGTGCCTCATTATTGTTATGTACATTTCTTGTGGGATTCTTTTCACATATTACTGTTGTTGTTGTTTTGTTTAATTTAGTAAAGAGCCAAACGCTCTAATTGTCTTTGACATTTTTTGCTCCAGTTTGCTGCTGTGGTTAGTTGGTCTATCTCTGCTTTACTCTATAACATGATAAATGTATCAACAGATGGATATTCTGCTGTTTACCTTGTAATTCATTCTTCTTTTAATCTAATGATAACCTGCTGCCTTAGTCGGGCTATACACCGTGATTATCAGGGTACATTCTCCTTCCGTCCCTGTGTTGGCTGGCATCACAAACAAGGGAGGGAGTGGGATTAGCATTGATTAACAGGGAGAGGTAGAGGTCTGGAGCCAGATTTCCTCTGTCTGGCCCAGTCTGCCTCAGTTTCATGAGGCAGCACTGATGGATCCACAGACAGATTACAACAGCTGACATTAATAACTTACTATAACTCACAGCCTGTTGATGTCTCTGCTGAGGAGCCTGATTGTATGTTCAACATAGTCAGTACAATTCAGAGCATTGTTAGCCAGAGTAATCCTATGAAACTGCCTCCTCACCCTCTGGCCAGACCTTTAAGCAACCCTCAGCCACATCTAGCTAACATGAGGGGTCATGTAATCATCTGGCGAGTGTTTGGTTTAGATATAGCCTTTTTTGTCTTTTGTTTAGACATGTTGCTAGCTACCTAGTTAGCTAAACAATGAACTGGCATGATCCCAACTCATAGTACCACCAACCAACACAAACATTGTCGTAGCTGTTGTATGAATCTGCAGGTAGCTAAAGCTAACCAACCTGGTTCAATGTTAGCTAGCTAACATTAGGCTGTAACTAAGAATGTAAATGGAGGTTTAGTTGAAAATAATAAATAAAATATATATTTAAAAAAGATATGTGTATATAGACAGTACCAGTCAAAAGTTTGGACACACCTACTCATTCAAGGGTTTTTCTTTAAAAAAAAAAACTATTTTCTACATTGTTGAATAATATTGAAGACATCAAAACAATGAAATAGCACATATGGAATCATGTAGTAACCAAAATAGGGTTAAACAAATAAACATCTATTTTATAATTGAGATTCTTCAAAGTAACCACACTTTGCCTTGATGACAGCATTACGTTCAAATGCCTCTGCTGTGACGTGCGGCATGAAACGAGTAACAAATGCTTTAAACGACTGGTCATGCTGCAGGATGATAGAAGGTTGTTCGTCAGAGAAAATCAAGTATCTGTTTTAAAGTATGTTTGGAGGTGGGGTCAACCGTAGGCAATTGGAATGGAATTATTTAATTTAAAGTAAAGTTTTTCACAATAGTTTCTAAGTATCTTCAGAGAGCAACAGAGTCAGACGTGACCCTCGTGACTCAGAGACAGATAAGCACATCTAGCATTGGCAAATCCTTCATACTGCCATTCGGAGTGAAATAAATTGGCAACATGGCCCCCCCCCCCCACTAACCATAGTCAGAGAGAAGATTGGATCAATACATTTGATCAAATCTGCTTTTGCAAATCTGCCTATGCGGTTAAAAGAGAGCTTGTGTTTATTTGTGTGTGTGTGTGCGTGCGTGTGTGCGTGCGTGTGCGTGCGTGCGTGCGCGTGCGTGCGTGCGTGCATGCGTGCGTGTGTGTGTGTGTGTGTGTGTATCCAGCAGTCTATCATTGCAACAACAACAAAAAAGGCAACATGTGTCGTCATTATCTTTCAGGGAAATCCCTTCAATGAGTCACATTCTGCAACGTCACCTGTTGTAAACATGAAGCAGTGGATTTGCTGCGGTGTCGGGTTTGCCTAATCTTGTTTTAATTGTGGGGGTGGGTGCAGTTATCCTCCTTTTGTAGTTGTTCTTAGTCTAATACAGCTAAATCCATTAGAATTGAACCGTGTTAAAGGCTTTGAGGAATCTCTTTTGTTGAGTAGATGTTGGTGCGTAAGTGATAACAAGATCGAGTTGCTTTCATGTTCAACAAGAGATTTTTTTGATAATACAGTCAGAGAGTTATGGTAATCTGGTGTGTCATCGGCAGGAAGGAAACCTCGGAGCGATCTGTTGTCTCGTTGGTTAGCGCAGAATTTTGATTCACTCTGGTTGTCTAGTTGGAAAGAACTGAATCAAATGTCTGTTCTTTCCAACTAGACAACCAGAGTGAATCAATTGTCTTTTTGGGTGTCTTGTTTGAAAAAGAAGACAGTTGATTCAGTCTGATGGTCTAGTTGGAAAGAGCCGACATTTGATTCACTCTGGTTGGTTAGAACAGACATTTGACTCAGCAAACACACAAGTTGATTCAGTTCCTGTTTGGGTTCATTTAGAGTATGTTTATGCACTGTGATTGTAACCCTTAATCTGACACAAGCAGCTCAGTAACTCTTCTAATTGTTAACATCTTTAAATTGCTCTGAACATATCCTTTCAGGGGTTTCGTATCTATTTTCCAAGACATTATCCACACACGCTATTGTCCATTGACTGTAAACTTTGTTCATTTTCCAGATTGTTGTGTGTTATCGTACTTGGCATACTGGGAAACAATATGCTGTTTTAGCTCCTCCATTGTCATAGCTGGCTTAACCAATAGTTTTCCTTTCAGGTTCAAGCTTTTCAAGTCATTTTTATTTACAAACTGAACATGATGTACGAAGCCGTAACTCGTTTTATACCAAGGTGAAGATAGAACACGCAAGTGGTATCACAGCCTTCCTTCATTTACACATCCCTAGAGGGATATATTGGGAAGTTGTCAAAACACAAAGTTTGTTCAAGTAATGTTGCATTCAGTCCATGTACACTGAACCAAGGGAAATCTGATTCAGTCCACCTGTAAGATTGATCCATGTTAGAGTTTGCTCTTCTCTCTAACTGACAGACACTCAGAAATCTCCTGCTATAGGTTGGCCCACACCTAGCCGGGCCAGAATCACTTCCACAAGCCCTAGCTGGGATCTTTATATTCCCAAAGCTCTTCCTCTATCCTAATTGGCTTTTGCGATTGTCTTGTTAGATAGTCCAGGCCCCATCCTGGATATTCCGTCTCAAGTGTGGGCCGTTCGTGAGTCAGAATCCTTAACAAGATGTCCAGGTCCCCAAGGTGAGAGAGCCTATGATCCTCTGGAGGGCAATCACTACACACTCTCTCCTCCGGTGTCTTAGAAAGGGGCCTGGCTGAGGTCATTACCAGAGGTCAGGGAGCGTGACACACTTAAAACACAAATTCATTCTCTACTTCTAGCCAACTAATTAAACTTAAGAACAAAATCTTTCTTGGCAACGCTCGAGTAAAAAAGAAAAGGTATGATTTGCAGTCATAATGAGGTGTGCTTTATTCCTACTTCGTTAAGTGGGATATGAATAGAGTTGTAGGTGTAAGAGCTCTCAGCTGGCTGTGTTTTGGTTCAGCCTTGCAGACTTACTACTCTATGTATTTAACACTGAGTCCATGGGGACACTGCTGACATTGCCGTGATAATGAAATCAAGAGACAGAGATCTTCTCTTTCTTTAATATCCTGTTAATATAAATCTTCCCCTTTATTGATTGTGTAAATGACTTGTAAAAATGCAAGAGGTATTTGAAAGTATCAAGCAGAGTGATTTTTTTTTATAACATAATTATTCGACTAAAACACCACATAGATTCTGCTAGATAATTGCATGTGTAACTCAAGACCTACATTCAAGGTAATACATTCAACCAGACACAACTCATCTAAAGTTGGGAATCCAGGCTTCCACACTAATTCCCATTACCATGGTAATGTCACATTTCTTTTTAAGTTAAAACAAGCCAAGTCAATGAGTTTAATGATGAGATGTGAGATCAGCGTATCCTGTGGATTTCTACATGCATAGTTGCAGTGCCATGGTTAGTGGATAGAGAGACAATAGCAGAGGGGGAAAATCATTGTTTCAAACAACGACCAAACAAAGACCACATAAAATTACTTCCAAATTATATATCCACAATTCAACTGAACCAGTGACAACAATGAGACAACAGCGACGTACCATTGGTATGATGTACAAGTTTGTACATAGCACATAAACAGTTTGAGTAATTTGTAAAATAGTGGTTTGAACATATCGGCGTATTGTGCATATCACTTCGGATCGCCTTGGTGAATAGCATCCAGTGATGTGCTAGTCTGAATTTATCTCCAGCTCATAAAGGCACGTTGACAGTGTGTGACTCTTTATCCGTTGCACTTTGCCGAGACATTTCTGCTGAATTTCATCAAGTTGCAATAAGTAGATTATTTCCCGTTTCCTTTTTTAAACGCGGTCTAAATTCACTATGAAACGTTTTTATTGAAAAGCAATTTGTGTTGCCTCTTTGATAATTGCTTTGGATAGATAGCAGGCAATTGATGAAAGCACCCTTCTATTTTTTTTGCACACAGCACTTTGTAGGATCCATATATAAAGGATGGAGATAAAAACCCGATCAGGAAAGACAGCGCTATATAATCTCTCTAATAGTGTCATAACTAATGGGACTGCTTGAATATGATAAGCCACAGTGTGCATTATCGAAGATGCCTAGAAAGGTAAATTTATGCATACAACTTTGTTTTCTAAATGTTAAAAAAGTATATAGGAAGTTGGTTGTTCAAGGTAAATACATTTTAGATTTTAATGTTTTCATCATATGTGATGGTCCTTCTGTAGCTCAGTTGGTAGAGCATGGCGCTTGTAACACCAGGGTAGTGGGTTCGATCCCCGGGACCACCCATACGTAGAATGTATGCACACATGACTGTAAGTCGCTTTGGATAAAAGCGTCTGCTAAATGGCATATATATCAAATAACTGTCAGAGGTGTCAGTTTACCTCAACATATATTTGTTTGTATACATTTGAGGCAGAATAGTAGCACATTTATGTTGCAGGTAGACATGTTTCTCTCCAGTAACAGCATTCATTGATTGTACATCAATAATGGAAAACAGTTATTTTTTTTTGTATAAGATAGCAAGGTTTTCTTTGACAGAAGGAAAACTCCATAGCACAGCATTTACACCTGATACAGGTGAAATGTAATCCCAGTACTGTATTTTCAAAATGGTGTTAATAATTCACATATCAGAATAACAGATGTCAGAACTTATTGTTGTCTCGTGTTCCTGCTACAACTGACTGTTACGACTGACTGTTATGACTGACTGTTACGACTGACTGACTGTTATGACTGACTGTTACGACTGACTGACTGTTATGACTGACTGTTACTACTGACTGTTATGACTGACTGTTATGACTGACTGTTACGACTGACTGTTATGACTGACTGTTACGACTGACTGACTGTTATGACTGACTGTTACTACTGACTGTTATGACTGACTGTTATGACTGACTGTTACGACTGACTGTTATGACTGACTGTTACTACTGACTGTTATGACTGACTGTTACGACTGACTGACTGTTACGACTGACTGTTATGACTGACTGTTACGACTGACTGTTACGACTGACTGATTGTTATGACTGACTGTTATGACTGATTGACTGTTACGACTGACTGTTATGACTGACTGACTGACTGTTATGACTGACTGACTGACTGTTACGACTGACTATTACAACTGACTGTTATGACTGACTGACTGACTGACTGACTGTTACGACTGACTGTTACGACTGACTGACTGTTATGACTGACTGTCTGACTGTTACGACTGACTGTTACGACTGACTGTTATGACTGACTGTTACGACTGACTGTTACGACTGACTGACTGTTATGACTGACTGTTACGACTGACTGTTATGACTGACTGACTGTTATGACTGACTGTTACTGATTGACTGTTACGACTGACTGTTACAACTGACTGTTATGACTGACTGCTACAACTGACTGTTATGCCTGACTGTTATGACTGACTGACTGTTATGACTGACTGTTACAACTAACTGACTGTTATGACTGACTGACTGCTACGACTGATTGTTATGACTGACTGTTGCGACTGACTGACTGTTGCGACTGACTGACTGTTACGAATGACTGACTGTTATGGCTGACTGACTGTTACTGACTGACTGCTACGACTGACTGCTAAGACCGACTGTTACTGACTGACTGACTGACTGACTGTTTTCAGGAGGAGTTGATGATCATCAACACTTAAGCTTCAGTGCATTGTTGGCTACGTCCTTCTAGCTAGCTGGCACACTCTCTCACGTCTTGTGTTTTAAATTGTAGGAGGCAGAGAATGGAGCTGTGTGTGGGAGCTTGTTTGTTAACGACACAACTGCCTCATGAGTGCTCGTTGGCAGCCTGCCTAGCCCCTGGAACTGGGGTGGTACAGATAGAAAGCTGGAAGTGAACCCAATCTTATTCTAAATGTGTGTATTTACTCATTTACCCAGCAGTCATTAGAACTACGTCTATTGCTCTGTGATCTATTCCCCTTAATTGGTTGAAACCGGCTCTGTGTATTTAATTTGCTCACAATAGATGACATAAGGCCTTTTCTCAAATGGTTTTCCAAATTATAGAAGTATGTAATTGAATGGCGAGTGAAAAAATGCTTTTAAGTTAAGATTTATTATGTTTCCAAATGTCTACCACCCCCAACTGGGGTGTTAATTGTGCTTCGATTGTACTCATGTTGCCTGTTTAATTATAGGTCCTAGACCTTGGATCTCAAACTTCTTATGCCCCTGGGCCGCATTCAGTCTTCAACGAGGTATGGAGGACCACACTGAAAATTGGTTATAATTTCATTGCCGCGAAAATGTGCAAATAAAAAGTCCTCCAGCCATCGTTTTGGGAATTTTCTACACTTTGTCTAAATCAAATCAAATCCAATTTTATTGGTCACATCCACACGGTTAGCAGATGTTTTTGCGAGTGTAGCGAAATGATTGTGCTTCTAGTTCCGACAGTGCATCAATATCTAACAAGTAATTTAACAATTCCACAACAACTACCTAATATACACAAATCTAAGTAAAAGGATGGAGTAAGAATATATACATGTAAATATATGGATGAGCCATGACCGACCGGCATAGGCAAGATGCGATAGATGGTATAAAATACAGTATATATATATGATGGTATAAAATACAGTTATGTAAACATTATTTCGGTGGCATTATTAAAGTGACAAGTGATCCATTTGTTAGTGGTCAAAATTTCAAGTCTGTAGGCAGACTGTAGGCAGACTGTAGGCAGTCTGTAGGCAGTCTGTAGGCAGACTGTAGGCAGACTGTAGGCAGACTGTAGGCAGTCTGTAGGCAGACTGTAGGCAGACTGTAGGCAGTCTGTAGGCAGACTGTAGGCAGTCTGTAGGCAGTCTGTAGGCAGTCTGTAGGCAGACTGTAGGCAGTCTGTAGGCAGACTGTAGGCAGTCTGTAGGCAGACTGTAGGCAGACTGTAGGCAGACTGTAGGCAGACTGTAGGCAGACTGTACGCAGACTGTAGGCAGACTGTAGGCAGACTGTAGGCAGACTTTAGGCAGACTGTAGGCAGTCTGTAGGCAGACTGTAGGCAGACTGTGGGCAGACTGTAGGCAGACTGTAGGCAGACTGTAGGCAGACTGTAGGCAGTCTGTAGGCAGACTGTAGGCAGACTGTAGGCAGACTGTAGGCAGACTGTAGGCAGACTGTAGGCAGTCTGTAGGCAGTCTGTAGGCAGACTGTAGGCAGTCTGTAGGCAGACTGTAGGCAGACTGTAGGCAGACTGTAGGCAGACTGTAGGCAGACTGTAGGCAGACTGTAGGCAGCAGCCTCTCTGAGTTAGTGATGGGTATTTAACCTCTCTGCGCACCGAACCCATTAGCAGGATTAAATTCGACAACATACGGTGATCGCTACATAAATAGTCATATTAAACATTCATGAAAATACAAGTGTCTCACGTGGTTCGAAAGCCTAGAATTTTGCTCATCCAACTGCGTTGTCAGATTAAAAAAAGGACTTACTGCGAAAGAATACGATGCGATTATCTGAGAACAAAGCCCCATAAAAATAAAAAAAACTATTTCAACCAGCACAGGCATAACAACGTCAAAAATTGCAATAAGATAAATAGTTTACCTTTTGACGATCTTCCTCTGTTTGCAATCCCAGTGCTCATTGTTACACAATGAATGGTCTTTTGTTTGACAAAATCCCTTTTTATAGCCTAACACGAAACATTTTGTGAACCGCTTGTGTCGTGAATTCCGTCTCATTCCATTTTCCACGACACATTCGATGTAAATACACACAGTAAACGTGACTTTATCCAGTCATGTTACGCACAGCATGTTACGCACAGCATGTTACGCACAGCATGTTACGCACAGCATGTTACGCACAGCATGTTACGCACAGCATGTTACGCACAGCATGTTACGCACAGCATGTTACGCACAGCATTGTTTTGATAATGCGCATCTTCATCTGTTTATATATCAATCAGTATGGCGACTAAGTCAGGGAAAGCTAAATCTAAGTCTAGACATACAGATGTACACACAATTTTAGAAGAAATTGATCGGGAAAGTGAGACATAGATTGTTGGATGACGATTCCCAAATGGAGGAATATTTTATCAACGGAGAGGACATCGTTTTGGACTGGTAAGTTCTTCTCACGCTAATGCCGTTATTTGAAATTAATAATAAAATATTATTTGTGATTTTTTAAAAACATTTTAGTAGCAATATATAAAAATGTAATGAAATGTGTAAAGTACATGTTAGCTATACATTGTGGGTGGGAGTATGTTTGTATATATGTTTATGGTTTGTGTGTGTATATATACATATGGTGGATTAGAGGGAGCATGGCCGAAATGCGTGTGTCTGGCGCTCCACCCCAACCCACCCCCACATGAAATAGCCTATTTGAGACTGTTGAGGGGAGGGCAGACTCATAACAATGGCCAAAGTGAAATGGAGACAGTAGATACAGCTGGTATGTTGTAATATAATAAAGACAGTAGATCTAGCTGGTCTGTCATAGTATAATAGAGACAGTAGATCTAGCCGGTCTGTCATACTATAATAGAGACAGTAGATCTAGCTGAAATGTCATAATATAAATGAGACAGTAGATCTAGCAGGTCTATAATGATATATTCAACCTTATGTTCCCTGTACTCTATATATATTTGTTTATTATACCTGTTGATACAGGGCTCATATGTGTAACTATTCTAACTGAACATTTTCTTTCACAGTGACACTGACTCCGAATGGGAGCCCCCAGTGCCAAGGTATCCATCCCCCACTGAAGCTGGTTCATCCAGCTCCTGCCACAAGTGGTGTTCATCTGCCCAAATGTATTTCTGCAGGCATGGATGTGCCTCAGGGGCAAAAGGGCACAGCATGGAGGCGTCACTGTGTTCTTTGCAAAGTGAAGTCCCCCATCACCTGCACCACATGCTTGGTCACCTCTGCTTTACAGCAGAAAGAGACTCCTATGGCATCTTGCATCAGCAGCACAATATTGTATAGAGGACCTTCCAAATATTGAAAGTGTTACTTTGTAAATATATATATTTTTTTCTCGTGTTTTTCTCAATTTTTTGGGGGGAGGTGTTAGAATACAATTTTGGTATTTTGTATATAGTTATTCCATTCAAAATGTATAACTTCACCAGTTTGGCCACTTGGGTACATTTGGGCTACCTGTGTGGGACACCTGGGTGACTTCATGATAAATGTCATGTAGCACACTCAAACTTTGCACAAGTACTGTTGCCCTCTTATGTTTCTCCCTGAAATTGTCCCCATCATCCTATCTGAATGTTTGTTTTGTCTTGTTCATTTTAAAGATGATGATACAACAATAAAAATGAAAAAATGTATGCTTTCTTGATTGTATTATCTAAACCAGATCTATTGTGTTATATTCTCCTACATTCAAATCACATTTACACAAACTTCAGAGTGTTTTCTTTCAAATGAAACCAATAAAATGCATATCCTTGGTCCTGAGCCTGAGTTACAGGCCGTTTGACACCTGATGAGATAACGGTTACATTGAGTTACAGGCCGTTTGACACCTGATGAGAAAACGGTTACATTGAGTTACAGGGCGTTTGATTTGGGTATGTCTTCAGGTGGAAATTGAAAAAAGTAGGGGGTTAGCTGTAAGAGGTAACAGTCTGATGGCCTTGAGATAGAAGCTATTTTTCAGTCTCTCGGTCCCAGCTTTGATGCACCTGTACTGACCTAGCCTTCTAGATGGCAGTGGTGAGAATAGGCAGTGGCTCGGTTGTTGTCCGTGATGATCTTTTTGCCTTTCCTGTGACATCGGGTGCTTTAGGTGTCCTGAAGGGCAGGTAGTTTGCCCCCGGTGATGCATTGTCCAGACCGCACCACCCTCTGGAGAGCTCTGTGGTTGTGGGCAGTGCAGTTGCCGTACCAGGCGGTGTAACAGTCCGCCAAATGTGTTCAGCCTCCTGAGATTGCGTCTTCTTCACCACATTTTCTGTCTGTGTGGACCATTTTAGTTTTTCTGTGATGTGTACGCCGATGAACTTAAAAAACTTTACACCTTCTCCACTGCTGTCCTGTCGATGTAGAAAGGGGGATGCCCCCTCTGCTAAAGTCCACGGGGAACAACAGACTGGGACAAGGAGAGATTGAATATGTCCGTAAACACACCAGCCAACTGGTCTGTGCATGCTCTGAGGATGTGCCTAGGGGGCCGGCAGTATTGCGAGGGTCAATAAGTTTAAATGTCTTATTCACGTCAGCCATGGAGAAGGAGAGCCTACAGTTCTTGGTAGCGGGCCGCATCGGTGTCACTGGGTTATTTTCAAAGCCGGCAAAGTAGGTACTTTGCCGGCTTTGAACACTGAACACTGAGTAAATTATGAATTAAACTATTTACTGATCAGTTGTAAATGCTTTTATTTATTGAAGTTATTAGAAAGTGCTACCATTGTTTGGGATGACAACTTTGAATGACATAATGTTGAAACATCTTTACCTGGAGTTTGTTTCACAAGCCAATGAGTTCACGAGTTCATCTGACTGTGCGGAAGTAGATAAAGGGCCAAATTGTCAAAATCCTGATGTATCCCTTTAACACCAGATGAGATAACGGTGGAGCATCTTTACCTGAAATCCTGACGTATCCCTTTAACACCTGATGAGATAACGGTGGAGCACCTTTACCTGAAATCCTGACGTATCCCTTTAACACCTGATGAGATAACGGTGGAGCACCTTTACCCGAAATCCTGACGTATCCCTTTAACACCTGATGAGATAACGGTTGAGCACCTTTACCTGAAATGCTGACGTATCCCTTTAACACCTGATGAGATAACGGTTGAGCATCTTTACCTGAAATCCTGACGTATCCCTTTAACACCTGATGAGATAACGGTGGAGCATCTTTACCTGAAATCCTGACGTATCCCTTTAACACCTGATGAGATAACGGTGGAGCACCTTTAACTGAAATGCTGACGTATCCCTTTAACACCTGATGAGATAACGGTGGAGCATCTTTACCTGAAATCCTGACGTATCCCTTTAACACCTGATGAGATAACGGTGGAGCACCTTTAACTGAAATGCTGACGTATCCCTTTAACACCTGATGAGATAACGGTTGAGCATCTTTACCTGAAATCCTGACGTATCCCTTTAACACCTGATGAGATAACGGTGGAGCATCTTTACCTGAAATCCTGACGTATCCCTTTAACACCTGATGAGATAACGGTGGAGCACCTTTACCTGAAATGCTGACGTATCCCTTTAACACCTGATGAGATAACGGTGGAGCATCTTTACCTGAAATCCTGACGTATCCCTTTAACACCTGATGAGATAACGGTGGAGCATCTTTACCTGAAATCCTGACGTATCCCTTTAACACCTGATGAGATAACGGTGGAGCATCTTTACCTGAAATCCTGACGTATCCCTTTAACACCTGATGAGATAACGGTGGAGCACCTTTACCTGAAATCCTGACGTATCCCTTTAACACCTGATGAGATAACGGTTGAGCACCTTTACCTGAAATGCTGACGTATCCCTTTAACACCTGATGAGATAACGGTGGAGCATCTTTACCTGAAATCCTGACGTATCCCTTTAACACCTGATGAGATAACGGTGGAGCACCTTTACCTGAAATCCTGACGTATCCCTTTAACACCTGATGAGATAACGGTGGAGCACCTTTACCTGAAATCCTGACGTATCCCTTTAACACCAGATGAGATAACGGTGGAGCATCTTTACCTGAAATCCTGACGTATCCCTTTAACACCTGATGAGATAACGGTGGAGCACCTTTAACTGAAATCCTGACGTATCCCTTTAACACCAGATGAGATAACGGTGGAGCACCTTTACCTTAAATCCTGACGTATCCCTTTAACACCAGATGAGATAACGGTGGAGCACCTTTACCTGAAATCCTGACGTATCCCTTTAACACCTGATGAGATAACGGTGGAGCACCTTTACCTGAAATCCTGACGTATCCCTTTAACACCTGATGAGATAACGGTGGAGCACCTTTACCTGAAATGCTGACGTATCCCTTTAACACCTGATGAGATAACGGTGGAGCACCTTTACCTGAAATCCTGACGTATCCCTTTAACACCTGATGAGATAACGGTGGAGCACCTTTACCTGAAATGCTGACGTATCCCTTTAACACCTGATGAGATAACGGT
Source organism: Oncorhynchus keta (assembly GCF_023373465.1). Taxonomy (NCBI): domain Eukaryota; kingdom Metazoa; phylum Chordata; class Actinopteri; order Salmoniformes; family Salmonidae; genus Oncorhynchus; species Oncorhynchus keta. The sequence continues at coordinate 7,757,025 of NC_068450.1, read as the reverse complement.
GGAGCATCTTTACCTGAAATCCTGACGTATCCCTTTAACACCTGATGAGATAACGGAGCACCTTTACCTGAAATCCTGACGTATCCCTTTAACACCTGATGAGATAACGGAGCACCTTTACCTGAAATCCTGACGTATCCCTTTAACACCTGATGAGATAACGGAGCACCTTTACCTGAAATCCTGACGTATCCCTTTAGCACCTGATGAGATAACGGTGGAGCACCTTTACCTGAAATCCTGACGTATCCCTTTAACACCTGATGAGATAACGGTGGAGCACCTTTACCTGAAATCCTGACGTATCCCTTTAACACCTGATGAGATAACGGTGGAGCACCTTTACCTGAAATGCTGACGTATCCCTTTAACACCTGATGAGATAACGGTGGAGCATCTTTACCTGAAATCCTGACGTATCCCTTTAACACCTGATGAGATAACGGTGGAGCATCTTTACCTGAAATCCTGACGTATCCCTTTAACACCTGATGAGATAACGGTGGAGCACCTTTACCTGAAATGCTGACGTATCCCTTTAACACCTGATGAGATAACGGTGGAGCACCTTTACATAGGAACATTATTATGTCCATGAACTATTAACCCCCCCCCTCTCACACACTAATCAGATCCAACCTACAACAAATGGGACAGGTGTCCCTGGAAGATGCTGACAGTTCTATTACGTATTAAACAACATCAATGTCTATTTATATTCTAGGCTAACCTACTTTATTCCAGGCATGCTAATTTCAATATGCATTCATTATTAATGTGTGTATGTCGCCATTTAAATATAAATATCTGTAAATATATACTTTTTTTATTTAATAATGGATGTACCTGTAAAAAACATTGTTTTAATTAATATTGTTTGATATTCATATATCTCCAACGCTAACATGATCCCCTTGGTAATGTTACATTTTATAAATATTTACAGTCCCTGTCAATATGTGTAGCTATAACCTTATAAGTTAAAACGTTCACTTCCTCTACATGTGTCCATCTTAGCATGGCGGTTTTCAAAACATAGATTTCATATTTTTTTCCCCCTTTCCACACATATAGATTTTAAGATTGATCTTAAACAGAGAGCCGGAGTGTCACATCGCTCACCAATGTAACCTGTCCTTGGTCTCTGAGCAGCGTGATTCTCTCTCACAAGTTTTATTACCCCTCTTTGTTGGACCACAATACTTGGGGGGCCAAGAGGTTTCTCTGGCCCCGTTGACTGTCAGCGATGCTGTTCGCCATTTTCTTGTTTCTCCAAGGCCTAAGGAGGAAATATAATTGAGAAATCAGCGGGGCCCATTCCTCCTCCTCAAAGTCATTGGCTTACACACTGTGTTCCCACACCAATAATCAGCTTACCGGCTTAGCCCTATTTGTACTTGAAGATTGTATGGATGGTGGCTCCTGCTTCTTATCCTGGCAGGGGCTGTGAGGGAAAGTGGTTAACTTTTGGTCTGGCATGCATTCAGTATTGATGTATTTGTAGTATTATTCCCTCACACAACTCTGGAGAAGTACGTGTAAGTGTATAGCTGCAAAAGAACCAGACAGGAATCAACATCACCAAGCAGAGAAGAGTGTTTACACGACCTCTCAAAGGAGTAAAAGTCAACCCTATTGATGACTAAGTTTTCTGTTGAGGTTTCTTATTTGAAATTATTCCTTCACACAACTGTGATTGACAAGATGTACTCAAATCCTGAAACGTATTTATGAACATATTGTAGCCATCCTTTTCCCTGAAACTAAGTGACCAGATGATAAAAATCCTGCTGATAGAAAAGTAGGAGCAGGAAGTGTGTGATCAAAAGGCAATCTGCTCTTATCGCCTCGAACGCTTCGAACACACCGACAGCGCCATCGCGCAAAGTAGGACACAGCATCATCTGGATATGTACGCAACAAGAGTTCAACATTCACCTTCTGTTACCATTTCTGTCAAGCCATCTAACGCGTACAGTTTGACGCGTACCTTGGATAAATCAAACGTATGGACCACACCGAACACACCACAACTGCCTCTGCAACGCAATGCTGCAAGTCAAAACATAACGCTTCTTCGGGGAATAAATGTAACGGCTTGTGTACCAAAACGCAATGACGCAGTCGGTGTGTTCGAAGCATAAGGCCAGGAAGAGAAAGAGATCCAAGATAGGATAGGATATAATATGATAGGATATGATAGGATAGGATAGGATAGAATATGATAGGATAGGATAGGATAGGATAGGATAGGATAGGATAGGATAGGATAGGATGTTCGAAGCATAAGGCCAGGAAGAGAAAGAGATCCAAGATAGGATAGGATGTTCGAAGCACAAGGCCAGGGAGAGAAAGAGATCCAAGATAGGATAGGATATAATATGATAGGATAGGATAGGATAGGATATGATATGATATGATAGGATAGGATAGGATAGGATATAATATGATATGATAGGATAGGATAGGATAGGATAGGATAGAATAGGATAGGATAGGATAGGATAGGATAGGATAGGATATAATATGATAGGAAAGGATAGGATAGGATAGGATAGGATAGGATAGAATATGATAGGATAGGATAGGATAGGATAGGATATAATAGGATAGGATAGGATAGGATAGGATAGGATAGAATATGATAGGATATGATAGGATAGGATAGGATAGAATATGATAGGATAGGATAGGATAGGATAGGATAGGATATGATATAATATGATATGATAGGATAGGATAGGATAGGATAGGATATGATATGATAGGATAGGATATAATAGGATAGGATAGGATATAATAGGATAGGATAGGATATGATAGGATAGGATATAATAGGATAGAATAGGATAGGATAGGCTAGGATAGGATAGGATAGGATATAATAGGATAGGATATAATAGAATAGGATAGGATAGAATATGATAGTATAGGTTAGGATAGAATAGGATAGGATAGGATAGGATAGAATAGAATAGGATAGGATAGAATAGAATAGGATAGGATAGAATAGGATAGAATAGAATAGAATAGGATAGGATAGGATAGGATAGGATAGGATAGGATAGGATAGGATATAATAGAATAGGAGAGGATAGGATAGGATAGGATAGGATAGGATAGAATAGAATAGGATAGAATAGAATAGGATAGAATAGGATATGATAGAATAGGAGAGGATAGGATAGAATAGAATAGGATAGAATAGAATAGGATAGAATAGGATAGGATAGAATAGGAGAGGATAGGATAGAATAGAATAGGATAGAATAGAATAGAATAGGATAGAATAGGATAGGATAGAATAGGAGAGGATAGGATAGAATAGAATAGGATAGAATAGGATAGGATAGAATAGGAGAGGATAGGATAGAATAGAATAGGATAGAATAGAATAGGATAGAATAGGATAGGATAGAATAGGAGAGGATAGGATAGAATAGGATAGGATAGGATAGGATAGGATAGGATAGGATAGGATAGAATAGAATAGGATAGGATAGGATAGGATAGGATAGGATAGGATAGGATAGAATAGAATAGAATAGAATAGGATAGGATAGGATAGGATAGGATAGGATAGGATAGGATAGAATAGAATAGAATAGAATAGAATAGAATAGGAGAGGATAGAATAGAATAGGATAGGATAGGATAGGATAGGATAGGATAGGATAGGATAGGATAGGATAGAATAGAATAGAATAGAATAGGAGAGGATAGAATAGGATAGGATAGGATAGGATAGGATAGGATAGGATAGGATAGGATGATACATTTAGATGGGAAATATTCTATATGGTAAAGGGAACATCTATATATATTTTTTTATTTATTCTGTCAAACTTTGTCTGTTTTCCAACAGTTCATCCTCCTTTGAACATGTTGAGGATTGACATGAATGTGAACGGCATCATATGACTTGAGGCATTTTCTTTATTCTATATTTGCGTATTGTGTATAATGTTATGTTAGTTTCATGAATGTAAACAAATAATATATATATATATTATTTATTATAAATAAATATTATTTATTATATATTATTTGTTTTACATATTATGAGATTCATTTTATATAATAATAATAATAATATATAATAATATAATAATATATAATATATTTTATTCTACACTGGTGAATTGCCAAAAGGTCAAATTCGAGTGATGAGAACAACAATGCTTAGGTAACATTTCCTTGTGTAATCACTTTTAGGTTAAAGGTGAAAGGTCAACCCTTTGTTACTTTGTTATTATACATACCTCTCTTGGAAGATCCTGATACACAATAATAAAGTTTACCGTTCTGTGATTTTTGCAAAACGTTGCTCCAAGAAGGTTAAATGTTGATCAATTGTGTGTCAATTTGAATGAAGATGTGAATATTATTACTGTTATTAGAAATGTATATTTCTAGGAAACATAAAGTCTGACTATTGTAAATGCTTTATATATTCTTATACTGTGTTAACATTATTTGAAAACAAAAATGTCCATTGCCTGAAGTTGCTGAAATGTTTGCTGACTAAACACCCTACACTTAAGAGTATTGATTTTTGAATTCAAACAAGATTTCCATCACATATACCCAGTGCAGAACAAAAAATTATATTTACAACTTGTCGGTATGAATCATAATTCTTTGACTGCATGTCTGACTCAAAGAGGGAAATTTATGTGAATTGTCAGAATTTTTATGCTGACATTGTGAAAACCTCAATTGGGTATAAATAATAAGGAGGAAGAGCAAAGCCACATTAACATACTCTAATTCAGAAAACTAATTACTACTGAACAATGAAATGTATTTTCATGTATGAATAATGATCAAAGACAGTTGTTGATGATGGTGCAGGCTTCTAACTCACCTACAGCCATGAGCCATGAGCCATGAGCTAACACGCTGACACAAGATGATGAGAAGGAAGCATTTGCAGATTTCCCTTCCCAGAAATAGGAGGATGGATAATCAAGCCATTTAAAGCTGCTGATTTATTGTCAAGTTGAACGAAGGTTCAGAGACACGTGTATGTCTCTGATGTTCTAAGGTGTTTCTATGTCTGTTGATGTGAAACCCTGTCTATGGCTCTAATGCCAGGTGAAAGAGAATCATAGTAAAACTGGAATTCTCGGCTGGAACCTAACAGAGATTCAAATGTTTTCATAGCATTCCACATTCTTTAATTAAGTCAATGAATGTGGCACGGCAGAATGGTTTAGAAAGAGAAGCAGTTGATGATAGAATGTAATAGACTGGAAATGCACTAGACTAGCTCTTTCAAGGTTGTTTGTTTTAAATTGTTATGAAATACCAGTTGAAAGCCCTTCAATTCATAAAATGGTACTCAGATGAAGGTGAGGCTCATTCGTCATTAGGTCTGCGATTAATAAAATGTAATAAATCATTAATCCGTTAATGAGATTTCCTCATTTCACCTCTCCAAAAATAAAGAGTAGATTGAAATATCACTTATGGAACTATATGGTTTATAAACAGCGTATTAGATTGACAGAGTATTAGGGAAATACAACATTTCCAGCAATTCATATTCGGCTTAATAACAAATGGCATTGGGATTGTGTCCCAAATGGCACCCTGTGCCCTATATAGGGCACTACCTGGTCAAAAGTAGATAACCATTTGGGACGCAGAAGTGCTCAGGCAGTGGTAGAACGTATCAACCAGCTGATGATTCTACGGGTGTTGTAAAGGAAAGTCAGATCATAAGTCTCTCATAATTCCTTGAAAAGCTCTTGCAAGTACAGTGCTGTAAGTGTTGCGGTGAAGACATCATCTACAGGTGAATGACTACAGAGGGGCCTGCTGACGCTGACGTGTCTGTAAATCCTCAGGCATCCACACACTAATCTCCCCCGTCTGAAAAGGGAACACAAAGACTTGTAGTATCTTGAAGTTAAAAACCAAGTTGCTTAAGGCAGTGTGTGATGGATGTGTTTTACATGTTAGAAGAGCAGAGGAACAATAAAGATGCGTTGCTTTACAGAGTAATACCACCTCGCCAACAAGGATTAGAGCTTCCCTTTGAACTCTTGTTGAAGGAGAGATCCCCTGCATTTCGTGGAGGTGCTGTTGTATGTCTTATGATTGACAGTGAAAATTACATACAGCAACTCACTTGCTCTCTTTCCAGGCGTGTTAAAATACCGTTTTACATCCCTCAGCAGAGATTTATGCAACTGTTTAATCTGAAATTGCCTCCAAATACATCAGGGGTCAATATTGAAATGTTGGACTAACTGTCTGTAATCAGCTTTGACTCGCTGGCATGGACTCTGGACACGATTCTAAACTGTCCTCTGGATCCGTACAAGATCACCCAGACCTGAAAAACACATTGCTGTAGGGTAAATCTTCCCTTTAACAGACATTGCTATAGCTAGGTATTATGACATGTAATTATTTAGTTTTACTGAGAATACTATTTTTCACATGTATTAATGACTTTTAATGTTCACCTTGGACGTTTTCCTTTGTGAGATTAAAAGAATAATTTCAAAGCAGTAAATAATCTGCCCTGGGACATATCATATTCTCTGACGGCCGGTGAATTATTTATTGTAATCTGGCAATGCTGCGGTTGTTTATCATATATTAATGTGCTACATCAGGGAGCAGTTCTCCTCGGGCGGAGCATGAGGAGCGGTTTCTCTCCGGTCGGCAACAGGCAACGTGTAATATCTGTCAGGATTCATGGCGCTGCAGTCACAGGATGCTAATCTGACCACTGCAGGGCTCAATCACAGGGGTTGTGATCATTCTGTCCTACGGACACCTTGTCGCCACACATGATATCCTGAAGAAGAATCAAATCAAATCAAATCAAATGTATTTATATAGCCATTCTTACATCAGCGGATATCTCAAAGTGCTGTACAGAATCCCAGCCTAAAACCCCAAACAGCAAGCAACGCAGGTGTAGATGCACTGTGGCTAGGAAAGACTCCATAGAAAGGCCAAAACCTAGGAAGAAACCTAGAGAGGAACCAGGCTATGAGGGGTGGCCAGTCCTCTTCTGGCTGTGCTGGGTGGAGATTATAACAGAACATGGCCAAGATGTTCAAATGTTCATAAATGACCAGCATGGTAAAATAATAATAATCACAGTAGTTGTCGAGGGTGCAGGAAGTCAGCACCTCAGGAGTAAATGTCAGTTGGCTTTTCATAGCCGATCGTTCAGAGTTTCTCTACTGCTCCTGCTGTCTCGAGAGAGTTGAAAACAGCAGGTCTGGGACAGGTAGCACGTCTGGTGAACCGGTTCAGTGTTCGATAGCCACAGACAGAACAGTAGAAACTGGAGCAGCAACACGGCCAGGTGGACTGGGGACAGCAAGGAGTCATCATGCCAGGTCGTCTTGAGGCATGGTCCTGGGGCTCAGGTCCTCTGAGAGAAAGAGAGAAAGAAAGAAAGAAAGAAAGAAAGAAAGAAAGAAAGAAAGAAAGGAAAAGGAGAGAATTAGACAGAGCACACTTGAATTCACACAGGACACTGGATAAGACAGGAGAAATACTCCAGATATAACAGACTGACCCTAGCCCCCCGACACATAAACTACTACAGCATAAATACTGGAGGCTGAGACAGGAGGGTTCAGGAGACACTGTGGCCCCATCCGATGATACCCCCTGACAGGGCCAAACAGGAAGGATATAACCCCACCCACTTTACCAAAGCACAGCCCCCACACCACTAGAGGGATATCTTCAACCACCAACTTACCATCCTGAGACAAGGCCGAGTATAACCCACAAAGAAACAGTTTAACTGACAACGGGTTTTTTTTAGAAGAGGGAAAATTCGTAAGAAAGCGTTTGTTTTTAATACTGTGCAGATATAAAATGAGAGCTGCGCAACTTCAAAAAGCAACAATTAGCACACATAAAGCCACCGCCACATAATCACTCTTACAGACTAATCGCTTCATAATGTCCTGTGGTTGTGTTTATAAAGTGCTAGACCATATCACACTTCATATAGGAACATGGGTCAAGGAAAAGGATTAACAGATTTTACGCAAATGGTTGTAAAAGTGTGATTTACACTCAAATTGTTTATTGTTTTTCTTCTTGTTCATTACTAGTTGTTTTCATTGGTCTCAGTCGTAGTGAGAAAGAACCTGCTGCTCCAGTCCGTGTGCAGATGGATAATATTTCACACGTAACGGTGAAGCTCTGTGAAGGACTAAGATATTACGTTGTTTACTGTAATTTATTTTATTTTATTTTTCTTCGTGATTTTGAGCTCATTTGAGGTGAAGTACTTGGCCTTCTCATTTCAAGGCATTTGTACACTGTGTGGGCCGGAGTGATAACATGTTATCGTGAGGTAGAGGTGGAGCGCTCTCTGTGTAGATGTTACCATTTGTCTGTATGTCATCAGAAAGAGATTGGCTTCAGGCTCATTAGACAGAACAGCTGGTTGGGTAATGAACAGTGAACAGCATGTCACTAGGTTCACTCAACTTCCCACCAGATGTACACCATTATTGAGAATGTGACTGCGATTGAAAAGCGAAAAAAATAAATAGACGAATGGTTAAATGCTTGGATGGTTAAATGGCTTTCGCCTTATACTAAAATAAATGTTAACTGCATTGTGTTGTCCTTATTGTTTGTTTACATCATTTCAACTACTATTTAATATATAACCAAATCAAAAGTTAATATAGAGTATAATACAGAACCTTGGAACCACGGTATCTATCCCTTTCACCTAAAGTATGTCAGCCAATCACGGAGGGGAGAGTTTGAAATATTATTCTGACTAAAGTGCCCTTTCGAAAGAAAATGTATTTTCTAAACTCTTCAGCTTTTTCCAATTACTGGTCTTCACACACTAGAAATCCCAGCTGTCACTCGGAGCACTGGGTTGGTTCTGGCCGTAATCCCTCACACCAACTTCTACAGTCTCACTTTATGATTAGCCAATTGTATCGTAGTGCTGTCCCTCCATCCATTTTAAACATCCCTGTCACTAACTCCAGAGTGGGTCTACTTTTATTTGGAAGGAGTCAATAGCAACAGTTATTAAGAGCATACCTTGACAGCAGCAAGACGATATCTAGTACATTGTGAATCCATAAACGCAAATAAAAAAAAATAAAAAATCTACGTCAGTACATGTATGTAATACAACATGTTGTCTTCATACTTGACTTGCAATCTTTTAAATGTTGTGATGAAACATCCTATTAACAGTTGCAAACCTTTAGTATTCTAATTTTCTGTATGTTGAACTGGTCCTTACATCTAATATTACATCTAATATTCTGAATGTTGTACTGTACCTTACATCTAAAATTAAACCCACTATTATGTCCGTTGTACTGTACCTTACATCTAATATTACATCTACTAGTGTGTCCAGAGTACTGTACCTTACATACATCTGTCCAATGGTGAAGTGAGCAGGTGTCTTCTGAAGGCTCTATTTGCAGATGTGACTGGCTGTTAGTGAGATCAGAGTATGTGAAAGTTAATGTGTTTGGATGTAGTCATGCAGGGAGTGAGTGAGAGAGAGAGAGAGAGAGAGAGAGAGAGAGAGAGAGAGAGAGAGAGAGAGAGAGAGAGAGAGAGAGACTGGCCATACAACATCCTTTCAAACAGATGATCAAAATGAACTATTCATCATGAGTGTTGCTGAGTGGCTGTGTTTGTCATTGGCACCCTATTCCCTATGTAGTGCACTACTTTTGACCAGAGCCCTATTGGCCTAGGGTGCCATTTGGGATGCGGCCAGTGTGATTCTGCTGGGTTCAGGGAGAGGTGTTGGGGCAGATGAAGGGCAGACCAGACTATTAGAACGCCTCGTGTTTTTCTTACTTTGACGGATGAGCCGTCTCCTCATAACGGTGTCATAACGCAAACCACATGACCTACAGGAGTAGATCGTTCTGAACTGGTATGAAGTATGGCTATGTGTGTGTGTGTGTGTGTGTGTGTGTGTGTGTGTGTGTGTGTGTGTGTGTGTGTGTGTGTGTGTGTGTGTGTGTGTGTGTGTGTGTGTGTGTGTGTGTGTGTGTGTGGGCTAAAAGGAAGACCCTACTTTAATATCCCTCCATTGAGACAAATTGTGTCTGCCTCTGATGTAAGGCTTTACAATGATTACATCATTACTTACATACAGTATATATTCAACACACTCCATTTGTCTAAAAAAGTTAAGGGAATTTTGATATTGTGACATCCTCACTGTGTGACACCCACAGAAGTCCATCTGTTAACGGCTCTCTGTGTGGAATAAATGAAGTGTGGTGTATGGCCGGGCCCTGGAAGGTACAAATGTCTACACTAACCTTTCCGAAGCGGCCGCAACCCTCGGGTCCGCCATTGAATTTATAATTAACTTGTGAGGAAATGTCGCTATTGTTCTATTAGAAGAGACATCTTGTCAATTCCAATCCTGGCGGAGATAGTCACAGCACTTCCTGTTGGGAGAAAGGTCAATAGCTGAGTGTAATGAGTGATTGACTCAAGGCAGAACAGTTCACACTGTGTTCTGATCAAGTACCAAAATGGGATTTATTTCCATATCATTTTCCCTCTCATTTCTAATTTGGTTTAGAAAATCAGGCCCTGATTGAAGTGTTTGCCGTTAGGGCCAATCCTGGAGGAGAAAACTTATTGAGCTTAAATAGAAGAGTGACAAGAACCAAGATGTGCTTTTTCCTGAGCCAGCTCGGGACTAGGAACAGACATAGACGAATACTGCCAAGATAGAGCAGAACTCTCACAGTAAGACTATGGACTTCATCCACTGGTCATGAAGAGAACGTAGTCCTGCAGTATGGTGCCCATTTTAGGAAAGCTGTAGTATGGTGCCCATTTTAGGAAAGCTGCAGTATGGGAAATAGCAGTATTTAATTTTACCTGAAACTAAAAGTCATGAATGACCGTCACAAAGTAAAGTAGTAAGCCACACCCACAAATCATTCATGTTTTTCCAACGTAAACTCACACTGCGGATGTTAACTATACGTTGTTGGTTTTGAATATTTAGTATTGGTAAAGACATTAAATATAATACGTTGATAGTTGAAGAAGTAAAGTAATTCAGAAGAAAGTAAAGAGATGAGTAATGTGAAAGGCAGCTGAGAATGTTATGGGGACTCAGTAATGTTAGCCTGGTAGTCTGGAGGATTGAATATTTATAGAAGTTGTATGACTAACGACTGGGACAGTAGAATACACACACACACACACACAAAGTTTGATGATAGCCCGTGGGCATATGAGGGTTTTGTTTGTATTATTTCATTACACGCACACACACACACACACGCACACACACACACACACACACACACACACACACACACACACACACACACGCACGCACGCACGCACGCACACACACACACACACACACACACACACACACACACACACACACACACACACACACACACACACACACACACACACACACACACACACACACACACACACACACACACACACACACACACACACACACACACACACACACACACACACAATAGTATGATGTTATGACAAGCCTTTGTGGCTTGAATAGAACAGCAATTTATACTATTTAGTAGCCAGAAGAGCAGAAGGGTTGGATGTTGCCTTGAGAGAACGATGAATCTCCAATCTAAACCTCCTTAGGGGTTAATTGGAGGTCATTTGAAGTTCTCCGATTAGTTGTACTTGGAGTATCCGTGGGAAGACCAGTGGGTTTGTTTCTTTGTAATGTTTAGTAAATGCTTGAATCAGAATTTGACATCCAGCAAATGGAGAAGACAGTCTAAAACCCTTCAGAATCTCTTCAGAAACATACACTATGAATAGAGCAGAATGTGGACACCCCTTCATACACTATGAATAGAGCAGAATGTGGACACTCCTTCAACATACACTATGAATAGAGCAGAATGTGGACACTCCTTCAACATACACTATGAATAGAGCAGAATGTGGACACCCCTTCAACATACAATATGAATAGAGCAGAATGTGGACACCCCTTCATACACTATGAATAGAGCAGAATGTGGACACCCCTTCATACACTATATATACAGCAGTATGTGGACACTCCTTCATACACTATATATACAGCAGTATGTGGACACCCCTTCAACATCCACTATATATACAGCAGTATGAGGACACCCCTTCAACATCCACTATATATACAGCAGTATGTGGACACCCCTTCATCCACTATATATACAGCAGTATGTGGACACCCCTTCATACACTATATATACAGCAGTATGAGGACACCCCTTCAACATCCACTATATATACAGCAGAATGAGGACACCCCTTCATACACTATATATACAGAAGTATGTGGACACCCCTTCAACATCCACTATATATACAGCAGTATGAGGACACCCCTTCATCCACTATATATACAGCAGTATGAGGACACCCCTTCATACACTATATATACAGCAGTATGTGGACACTCCTTCATCCACTATATATACAGCAGTATGTGGACACTCCTTCATACACTATATATACAGCAGTATGAGGACACCCCTTCAACATCCACTATATATACAGCAGAATGAGGACACCCCTTCATACACTATATATACAGAAGTATGTGGACACCCCTTCAACATCCACTATATATACAGCAGTATGAGGACACCCCTTCATACACTATATATACAGCAGTATGTGGACACTCCTTCATCCACTATATATACAGCAGTATGTGGACACTCCTTCATCCACTATATATACAGCAGTATGTGGACACTCCTTCATACACTATATATACAGCAGTATGTGGACACTCCTTCATACACTATATATACAGCAGTATGAGGACACCCCTTCAACATCCACTATATATACAGCAGTATGTGGACACCCCTTCATACACTATATATACAGCAGTATGAGGACACCCCTTCATCCACTATATATACAGCAGTATGTGGACACCCCTTCATCCACTATATATACAGCAGTATGTGGACACCCCTTCATACACTATATATACAGCAGTATGAGGACACCCCTTCAACATCCACTATATATACAGCAGAATGAGGACACCCCTTCATACACTATATATACAGAAGTATGTGGACACCCCTTCAACATCCACTATATATACAGCAGTATGAGGACACCCCTTCATCCACTATATATACAGCAGTATGAGGACACCCCTTCATACACTATATATACAGCAGTATGTGGACACTCCTTCATCCACTATATATACAGCAGTATGTGGACACTCCTTCATACACTATATATACAGCAGTATGAGGACACCCCTTCAACATCCACTATATATACAGCAGAATGAGGACACCCCTTCATACACTATATATACAGAAGTATGTGGACACCCCTTCAACATCCACTATATATACAGCAGTATGAGGACACCCCTTCATACACTATATATACAGCAGTATGTGGACACTCCTTCATCCACTATATATACAGCAGTATGTGGACACTCCTTCATCCACTATATATACAGCAGTATGTGGACACTCCTTCATACACTATATATACAGCAGTATGTGGACACTCCTTCATACACTATATATACAGCAGTATGAGGACACCCCTTCAACATCCACTATATATACAGCAGTATGTGGACACCCCTTCATACACTATATATACAGCAGTATGAGGACACCCCTTCATCCACTATATATACAGCAGTATGTGGACACCCCTTCATCCACTATATATACAGCAGTATGTGGACACCCCTTCATACACTATATATACAGCAGTATGAGGACACCCCTTCAACATCCACTATATATACAGCAGAATGAGGACACCCCTTCATACACTATATATACAGAAGTATGTGGACACCCCTTCAACATCCACTATATATACAGCAGTATGAGGACACCCCTTCATCCACTATATATACAGCAGTATGAGGACACCCCTTCATCCACTATATATACAGCAGTATGAGGACACCCCTTCATCCACTATATATACAGCAGTATGTGGACACTCCTTCATACACTATATATACAGCAGTATGTGGACACCCCTTCAACATCCACTATATATACAGCAGTATGTGGACACCCCTTCATACACTATATATACAGAAGTATGTGGACACTCCTTCATCCACTATATATACAGCAGTATGTGGACACCCCTTCATCCACTATATATACAGCAGTATGTGGACACCCCTTCATCCACTATATATACAGCAGTATGTGGACACCCCTTCATCCACTATATATACAGCAGTATGTGGACACCCCTTCATCCACTATATATACAGCAGTATGTGGACACCCCTTCATACACTATATATACAGCAGTATGAGGACACCCCTTCAACATCCACTATATATACAGCAGAATGAGGACACCCCTTCATACACTATATATACAGAAGTATGTGGACACCCCTTCAACATCCACTATATATACAGCAGTATGAGGACACCCCTTCATCCACTATATATACAGCAGTATGAGGACACCCCTTCATCCACTATATATACAGCAGTATGAGGACACCCCTTCATCCACTATATATACAGCAGTATGAGGACACCCCTTCAACATCCACTATATATACAGCAGAATGAGGACACCCCTTCATACACTATATATATACAGAAGTATGTGGACACCCCTTCAACATCCACTATATATACAGCAGTATGAGGACACCCCTTCATCCACTATATATACAGCAGTATGAGGACACCCCTTCATCCACTATATATACAGCAGTATGAGGACACCCCTTCATCCACTATATATACAGCAGTATGTGGACACTCCTTCATACACTATATATACAGCAGTATGTGGACACCCCTTCATCCACTCTATATACAGCAGTATGTGGACACCCCTTCATCCACTATATATACAGCAGTATGTGGACACCCCTTCATCCACTATATATACAGCAGTATGTGGACACCTATTCAAATTAGTGCAGTCGGTTATTTCAGCCACACCTGTTGCTGACAGGTGTATAAAATCGAGCACACAGCCATGCAATCTCCATAGACAAAATATTTGCAGTAGAGCGGCCTTATTAAAGAGCTCTCTGACTTTCAACTTGGCACCGTCATAGGATGTCACCTTTCCAACAAGTCAGTTCATCAAAAATCTGTCCTGCTTGAGCTGCACGGGTCAACTGTAAGTGCTGTTATTGTGAAGTGGAAACATCTAGGATGCTGGCCTTCTAGGCAGAGTTGCAAAGATAGAAGAAAAAGCCATATCTCAGACTGGCCAATAAAAAGCAAAGATGGGCATAAGAACCGACACTGGACAGAGGAACACTGCCTCGAAGGCCAACATCCCGGAGTCACCTCTTCACTGTTGACGTTGAGACTGCTGTTTTGCGGGTATTATTTAATGAAGCTGCCAGTTGAGGACTTTTGAGGCATCTGTGTCTTAAACTAGACACTCTAATGTACTTGCCCTCTTGCTCAGTTGTGCACCGGGGCCTCCCGCCCCTCTTTCTATTCTGGTTAGAACCAGTTTGTGCTGTTCTGTGAAGGGAGTAGTACACAGCGTTGTACGAGATCTTCAGTTTCTTAGTAATTTCTCCCATGGAATAGCCTTAATTTCTCAGAACAAAAGACTGACAAGTTTCAGAAGAAAGTCTTTGTTTCTGGCCATTTTGAGCCTGTAATCGAACCCACAAATGCTGATGCTCCAGATACTCAACTAGTCTAAAGAAGGACAGTTTTATTGCTTCTTTAATCAGGACAAAAGTTTTCAGCTGTGCTCACATAATTGCAAAAGGGTTTTCTAATGATCAATTAGCCTTTTAAAATGATAGACTTGGATTAGCTAACACAACGTGCCATTGGAACACAGGAGTGATGGTTGCTGATAATAGGCCTCTGTACGCCTATGTAGATATTCCATAAAAAATCTGCCATTTCCATCTACAATAGTCATTTACAACATTAACAATGTCTACAATGTATTTCTGATAAATTTGATGTTATTTTAATGGAGAAGAAAATTGTTTTTCTTTAAATAACAAAGGCATTTCTAAATGACACCAAACTATTGAACGGTAGTGTATACGAGATAAGAGAAAACAAATCATTTTAAATTTACTGAATTTTTTTCCTAAGTTTTCTCAAATTGGAGCTAAGTTCGGGACAACAATTAGTGCTGTTGTTTTTCAGGTAATACTTGGACTGAAAAGTTGAATTTAAAAAAAAAAGTCTGTGGAACCAGTTAGATAATGATAATTAGTTGAAACAACACGTTTTTTACAGTGTATGTTCACCCCTGTATTACATGCTAAAACCTGAGTGCATAATTCTCTGTGAAGAGTAAAGCTGAACAGGTAAGTTCTCTTGACAGTTCCCAGAAGGTGAAAGTTTGGAGAGCTTCGCGCATATGAATTTCAACCGGTTCAATGAAGGTGGTGGCACATTTCCAAAGCTTTTACATCAAAATACAAATGTGCCTATCCTGCAAATATTATATCATTAACTATAATTAGTGAAATACAACATCCAGATGTTTTTCCTTGTAGACTGACCTACTTACTTTTTAAGACTGTGAGTCAAGTTCAGATCTGACCGTTTTCCAGATACTGCATTGCTCCTTTAGTGGTTGTGTGGTGTAGAGTATGCACACTAGAAAAAGCTGCTGAACTGAAATCAGAGTCATTTAAAATGATTTTTTTTTTAAATGTTAAAACAACATTTAACATGTAGACTTAAAAAAATTCTATACCTATTCTAAACAGCTGATTTGATTTGCTCATCTAGTTCCATTCCCTCACTCTCTCTGATAGGACACATCCACTTAATAGATACAAAGTATACCGTTATCAAACATCTAACAATTATACCCTTCCATTATATCAGGTCTTGCAAAAAAAAGGCAATCACGACTAACCTTTATACCATAGTAGCAGCATTGATCCAGCAGAAGATCCTATATCACCGCTCCTTTAATATCCGCAGCTCGGACAAATGCAAAGTTACCCTCCTGTGTCCCAAATTGCACCCTATTATTTGACGTAGTGCGCTACTTCTATCCAGAGCCATGTTAGCCATCGTCAAAAAGTAGTGCACTATTATAGGGAATTAGGCTCCCGATTTGGGACCCGTGCGTCAATTTGTGTAGCTAAGCGGTATGCACCTTGAGACCACTGCCAGTTACATTAATACCATGCCGTTATGACGATGTCTCGTTATGTAGAGGAAGTCGTGACGAGCATGGTTTTTGGTGTGGTTGATTTTTACATCCCCTAAGGACACTTTACTTGACTAAATGGCAGGGTTAACATACAACATAGCCTGTCAACAAGTAGAGTTCAAACACGTGACTTTGAGGATGACCTAACATGGACACCGTATCCTTGGTCTCTCTTGCACCTGAGGTGAAAAGGGGCTTACAGAATGGGGAAAGATCACTGTTCAACAGCCCTGAACCCTCAGTTGGATTCATTAAAAAGCATTAGGAATAAAACAGAAACTTTGATGGCAGTAAAAAATAAAAAGTAGAAGAATAGGCAGGGACTATATTACTAGCCTTCCCAACATATTAGTGGCCACTTGACTTTTTACCAAGAGATGTTGTTCCAACTTCAGATCATATTTTAATGGCAGTCGGGGTTTCTTTACTTCTCAGAAAATGTCAAATCCAATCCCTGACACCTGAGATCTCATCTGGAACTTTATAATGGGGAATGGAGCTGTATAATACTGCCATACTAACGCATGGTGTCTAAACTACACGATGGAGCTGTATAATACTGCCCATACAAACGCATGGTGTATAAACTACACGATGGAGCTGTATAATACTGCCATACAAACGCATGGTGTCTAAACTACACGATGGAGCTGTATAATATTACTGCCATACTAACGCATGGTGTCTAACTACACGATGGAGCTGTATAATACTGCCATACAAACGCATGGTGTCTAACTACACGATGGAGCTGTATAATAGTACTGCCATACTAACGCATGGTGTCTAAACTACACGATGGAGCTGTATAATACTGCCATACTAACGCATGGTGTCTAAACTAGACGATGGAGCTGTATAATACTGCCATATAAATGCATGGTGTCTAAACTACACGATGGAGCTGTATAATAGTACTGCCATACTAACGCATGGTGTCTAAATTACACGATGGAGCTGTATAATACTGCCATACAAACGCATGGTGTCTAAACTACACGATGGAGCTGTATAATACTGCCATACTAACGCATGGTGTCTAACTACACGATGGAGTTGTATATTACTGCCATACTAACGCATGGTGTCTAACTACACGATGGAGCTGTATAATATTACTGCCATACTAACGCATGGTGTATAAACTACACGATGGAGCTGTATAATATTACTGCCATACTAACGCATGGTGTCTAACTACACGATGGAGCTGTATAATACTACCATACAAACGCATGGTGTCTAACTACACGATGGAGCTGTATAATACTGCCATACTAACGCATGGTGTCTAACTACACGATGGAGCTGTATAATATTACTGCCATACTAACGCATGGTGTCTAAACTACACGATGGAGCTGTATAATATTACTGCCATACTAACGCATGGTGTCTAAACTACACGATGGAGCTGTATAATACTGCCATACAAATGCATGGTGTCTAAACTACACGATGGAGCTGTATAATACTGCCATACAAACGCATGGTGTATAACTACACGATGGAGCTGTTTAATACTGCCATACAAACGCATGGTGTATAAACTACACGATGGGGCTGTATAATACTGCCATACTAACGCATGGTGTCTAAACTACACGATGGAGCTGTATAATACTGCCATACAAACGCATGGTGTATAAACTACACGATGGAGCTGTATAATATTACTGCCATACTAACGCATGGTGTATAAACTACACGATGGAGCTGTATAATACTGCCATACTAACGCATGGTGTCTACCTACACGATGGAGCTGTATAATATTACTGCCATACTAACGCATGGTGTCTAACTACACGATGGAGCTGTATAATATTACTGCCATACTAACGCATGGTGTCTAAACTACACGAAGGAGCTGTATAATATTACTGCCATACTAACGCATGGTGTCTAAACTACACGATGGAGCTGTATAATACTGCCATACAAACGCATGGTGTATAAACTACACGATGGAGCTGTATAATATTACTGCCATACTAACGCATGGTGTATAAACTACACGATGGAGCTGTATAATACTGCCATACTAACGCATGGTGTCTACCTACACGATGGAGCTGTATAATATTACTGCCATACTAACGCATGGTGTCTAACTACACGATGGAGCTGTATAATATTACTGCCATACTAACGCATGGTGTCTAAACTACACGAAGGAGCTGTATAATATTACTGCCATACTAACGCATGGTGTCTAAACTACACGATGGAGCTGTATAATACTGCCATACAAACGCATGGTGTATAAACTACACGATGGGGCTGTATAATACTGCCATACTAACGCATGGTGTCTAAACTACACGATGGAGCTGTATAATACTGCCATACAAACGCATGGTGTATAAACTACACGATGGAGCTGTATAATACTGCCATACAAACGCATGGTGTATAAACTACACGATGGAGCTGTATAATACTGCCATACAAACGCATGGTGTATAAACTACACGATGGAGCTGTATAATACTGCCATACAAACGCATGGTGTCTAACTACACGATGGAGCTGTATAATACTGCCATACTAACGCATGGTGTCTAACTACACAATGGAGCTGTATAATATTACTGCCATACTAACGCATGGTGTCTAAACTACACGATGGAGCTGTATATTATTACTGCCATACTAACGCATGGTGTCTAAACTACACGATGGAGCTGTATAATACTGCCATACAAATGCATGGTGTCTAAACTACACGATGGAGCTGTATAATACTGCCATACAAACGCATGGTGTCTAAACTACACGATGGAGCTGTATAATACTGCCATACAAACGCATGGTGTATAAACTACACGATGGAGCTGTATAATACTGCCATACAAACGCATGGTGTCTAAACTACACGATGGAGCTGTATAATACTGCCATACAAACGCATGGTGTATAAACTACACGATGGAGCTGTATAATACTGCCATACTAACGCATGGTGTATAAACTACACAATGGAGCTGTATAATACTGCCATACTAACGCATGGTGTCTAAACTACATGATGGAGCTGTATAATATTACTGCCATACTAACGCATGGTGTCTAACTACATGATGGAGCTGTATATTACTGCCATACTAACGCATGGTGTCTAAACTACACGATGGAGCTGTATAATACTGCCATACTAACGCATGGTGTCTAAACTACACGATGGAGCTGTATAATATTACTGCCATACTAACGCATGGTGTCTAACTACACGATGGAGCTGTATAATACTGCCATACTAACGCATGGTGTATAAACTACACGATGGAGCTGTATAATACTGCCATACAAACGCATGGTGTATAAACTACACGATGGAGCTGTATAATATTACTGCCATACTAACGCATGGTGTCTAACTACACGATGGAGCTGTATAATATTACTGCCATACTAACGCATGGTGTCTAAACTACACGATGGAGCTGTATAATATTACTGCCATACTAACGCATGGTGTCTAAACTACACGATGGAGCTGTATAATATTACTGCCATACTAACGCATGGTGCCTAACTACACGATGGAGCTGTATAATATTACTGCCATACTAACGCATGGTGTCTAACTACACGATGGAGCTGTATAATATTACTGCCATACTAACGCATGGTGTCTAACTACACGATGGAGCTGTATAATATTACTGCCATACTAACGCATGGTGTCTAACTACACGATGGAGCTGTATAATATTACTGCCATACTAACGCATGGTGTCTAACTACACGATGGAGCTGTATAATATTACTGCCATACTAACGCATGGTGTCTAACTACACGATGGAGCTGTATAATATTACTGCCATACTAACGCATGGTGTCTAACTACACGATGGAGCTGTATAATATTACTGCCATACTAACGCATGGTGTCTAAACTACACGATGGAGCTGTATAATACTGCCATACTAACGCATGGTGTCTAACTACACGATGGGGCTGTATAATATTACTGCCATAGTAACGCATGGTGTCTAACTACACGATGGAGTTGTATATTACTGCCATACTAACGCATGGTGTCTAACTACACGATGGAGCTGTATAATACTGCCATACTAACGCATGGTGTATAAACTACACGATGGAGTTGTTTTATACAAACTCATGTGTTAGCAATATCAGGCAGCCTTAAAAAAGGTATTTTCACAGAAAATAACAAAATACTATTTGGGTTGAATGGGTATTGTAATCCTTTATGAATAAAAACATTATCGTTTTGACAATGAGGTCGTGTTCAGTGGGTGGGGGGGAAACTAAAATTGGAAAGGTAGATTTTATTCATAATGTGCTGGGATTTAAGATTGTCCTAAAAGAGGGGTTTTTTTTCACGGTGTGTAATGTGGGTGCAGGCGTGTGTCTGTGATAGCTAAAATGAACTCAAAAGTAATACATCAATGTGCACTAAGAGACTGGGAAAGGAAGACACATCTTCCTGTTTCCACGGGAACATGCAAATACACTTTGGGTCCCAGGAAGCTCAACAACTGTGTTTCTCGACGTGTGAGATGATTTCTCATGGACTTTGCAAGCCGTCTCAGACACAGGTCTGTAATGTAATGGAACAAATAAATGACCCTACCTGTGCCACAAATGGCCACCATATTCCCTATATAGTGCACTACTTTTGACCAGGGCCCATACGTTACACCCATGGGGCTCTGGTCAAAAGTAGTGCGCTATAAAGGGAACAAGGGGGTAATTTGGGACACAGTCCCTGATGAGAGCAGCCTGGCTACAGCAGGGTAGAGGGAGGATGCAGAGGTACACTTTTGACTTTCCTCCAGGAAGCTTTCTCCTCTGCAGAGCCATCAACAGACTAATATCAGTATAGGGTCATTAAAGCTGGAATCCAACTGTAGAAAGGAGATTTTTGCAACATTAAATTTAACACTGCCAAGCCAGTATATAATATTCTAGTTATAGCTTTGGATCACCTTACAAAAAAAGCCTACTTAGGAACTAAATGGCGTTTTGCTCTAAAACTTTGGAGAATCGAGGGACTAAATTAAGGGCACACGTCCACTGAACAGAAATATAAATGAAACATGTAAAGTGTTGGTCCCATGTTTCATGAGCTGAAATAAAAGACCCCAGAAAACATCCATATGTTAATTAACAAAAAGCGTATTTTTCTCAGATTTTGTGCACAAATTTGTTTAGATGCGGGATCGTCTGTGACCAGCCACCTGGCCAGCTGATAAAACTGAGTAGTATTTCGGTAATAAAGCCCTTTTGTGGGGAAAATGTATTCTGATTGGCTACGCCTGTCTCCCCAGTGTTTGGGCCTGGCTGAAAAGTGGGTGGGCCTGTCTCCCCTGTGTTTGGGCCTGGCTGCCAAGTGGGTGGGCCTGTCTCCCCTGTGTTTGGGCCTGGCTGCCAAGTAAGTGGGCCTGTCTCCCCTGTGTTTGGGCCTGGCTGCCAAGTGGGTGGGCCTGTCTCCCCTGTGTTTGGGCCTGGCTGCCAAGTGGGTGGGCCTGTCTCCCCTGTGTTTGGGCCTGGCTGCCAAGTGGGTGGGCCTGTCTCCCCTGTGTTTGGGCCTGGCTGCCAAGTGGGTGGGCCTGTCTCCCCTGTGTTTGGGCCTGGCTGCCAAGTGGGTGGGCCTGTCTCCCTTGTGTTTGGGCCTGGCTGCCAAGTGGGTGGGCCTGTCTCCCTTGTGTTTGGGCCTGGCTGCCAAGTGGGTGGGCCTGTCTCCCCTGTGTTTGGGCCTGGCTGCCAAGTGATTGGGCCTGTCTCCCCTGTGTTTGGGCCTGGCTGCCAAGTGGGTGGGCCTGTCTCCCCTGTGTTTGGGCCTGGCTGCCAAGTGATTGGGCCTGTCTCCCCTGTGTTTGGGCCTGGCTGCCAAGTGGGTGGGCCTGTCTCCCCTGTGTTTGGGCCTGGCTGCCAAGTGGGTGGGCCTATGCCCTCCCAGGCCCACCCATGACTTCACCCCTGCCCACCCCTCTGAAATCCATAGATTAATGTATGTCATATGACTGATTTCCATATATGAAGTATAACTCAGTAAAATCATTCAAATGTTGCATGTTTATATTTTTGTTCGGTATAAATTAAAGTGCACTGGTGGTTAAATTACATGCTCAGGTTTTTATAATGTGACACCATCTATTCTTTATGATATTTGACTGAGATTTGGTGAAAATAACCCCAAAATAACCTGAAAATGTTTTGTAATGTAACATGTTGTAAAGGTACATTCAATAAAGTAATAATACCACCATTTTGGATCATAATTTGCAGTTCAATGTCAAAATGTATTTTATATGACATTTAACTCAATTTGTTAACTAAACCATACGTGTTGTAACAGGTTTTACACGTATTGATAAGGGCTGTAAATGACTGAACTTATTGACAGTTTAATGAGTCAATGAGTCGCTCAAGGAGTCTTGTGTGATTTGACAAAATGTTGAAAGTTGCCATCCCATTATGCTTTGAGAAGAACTATGGACATGAGAGGATCAATAGATGAATCTCAGATGCAACTCCTGAAAGGTGTCTTAAGTTTAAAATTAATACAAGGTCAATGGGATATTTAATGAGTTTTCAATTTCTGCAATCAACATATTCTCATTACAGCTTGTTGCCTTCAGATTTTTACTCTCATCTGAATCAATACTCTATAGACAAGTGTATATTTTATCTTCAGATCGAAAAGCATCTCACAAATCAAACCAATGCTTCTCTGTTACAATAGGCTAATGAAATATTTACAGAAAAAAAAAACACAGAATAAACACTAACAACGAGTCAGTTCTGAACCAAAGAGTTAAAAATACATGTTAAGGATCCTTTCCGGAAAGGAGAATTTTTTGAAGCACTCTCTTTGTCGGTGAGCTGAACTAGCTGAAATAAAGTTAACTAGGATAACGGAGACCACACAGAGGGCCAACAGAATGTATTAAAGAAAGCTGGACTCAGATGTTAACGATTATGGATTTGCAGGGATGGCGTGGAATGCATAATCACTTGTACCTGAACAGTGTGCAACTTCACTCTTGGAACTTTTAGCATTTAAACCATAGAATTTAGCAGTTAAAAGAGATGTAACTATTTGCTATGTAAAAGAATCTACTGAACATCCTCTTCCCAGGTCGTGATGACTAACAGCTGCCCACAGCTGCACACACACATAGATATACAGTAAACAGTCAGACGTTTTGACACACCTACTCATTCCAGGGTTTTTCTTTATTTATTTTTTTACAATTTTATACCTTGTAGAATAATAAAGAAAAGACATCAAACTATAAAGTGAAGACATCAAACTATGAAATAACACATATAGATCACATGGTGATCCAAAAAAAGTTAAATATATTTATATTTGAGAGTTCTTTAAAGCAGCCATTTTCCTTGATGACAGCTTTGCACACTCACAGCATTCTCTCAACCTGCTTCACCTGGAATGCTTTTCCAACAGTCTTGAAGGGGTTCCCACATATTCTGAGCACTTGTTGGATGTTTTTCCTTCTGAGGTCCAACTCATCCCAAACCATCTCAACTGGGTTGAGGTCGGGTGATTGTGGAGGTCAGGTCATCACTCTCCATCACTCTTCACCTTTGTCAAATAATCCCTTACACAGCCTGGAGGTGTGATTTGGGTCATTGTCCTGTTGAAAAACAAATGACAGTCCCACTAAGAGCAAACCAGATGGAATGGCATATCGCTGCAGAATGAATTTCCAGTCCATTAACATGAATCAGTAGAACTGGTTTGTCAGGCTACGGGAACAAGTCTATGATGATGTTGATGAGAGATACTACCTGAATATAGTGAACACATACAGTAGATATATGTATTAGATTAACTAGATAAAAAGAACAATAATGGAAACCCATTTATCAACACAAAATAATTACATTCTCTTACTTAAACTCATCTGCCCAGCGGATATAACCACATGTTATGAGTCAACCCGCGCATCACTAGTGTGCATTGATTACAAGGTCATTAAATAGTGTGTGGCTGAAGAGCGGGTGGTTTGCGGGCGGGCGGGTTGAATAAAGATAAACATTATAAAAAAATTCCATAAATGTATAATTATTGTGCAATTTATATCCTTTGATTGCATTATTTTAGGCTATCTGGTACTACTGCATAAGTCTAAACTTTAGGGCTAAATGTACACGTGCCAAATAGCTTACACAGCCAATCTCCAAGTAATGTTTTTTTGTAAAACGGGCAGAAAAAGTTATTGTCAAAGTTTAAAAAGGACATTGTCAAAGTTTAATTCAATCAGACAAAAGCTGCGATAGGAGAGTTGAAAAGAAAGAGAGAGGGGGAGGGCCCGAAAAGTACATATTTGGAAAAGATTTGGCAATGTGGTAAAAGATAATGATAGCAGTGTGTTATTTATGTGTGATAATTGTGAGGCTCGATACAAATTCCACAGTCACAAGACGGAACTTCAAATAAACCTATGGCATGTCAAGGGAACTGTAGACTCCTGTTGAGTTAAATGGAAACTGAAACCTGGACATTGACTCACCAGAATAACTTTTTTTTTTTTGGCAAACTCCTAAATCCTCTGATAATAGTAGTCCTGTGCGTTTTGAGCAAGAAATCAATAACTGATTCGATAAATTGAACATAGTGCTGCGCATAGCCTGTATATGAACCGCCTTCACGTATCGATTTCAACGGTCTTTTTTGTATATAACTTTGGTGCGAATTAATTGAACATCGCCAAATGATTCATAAAAAAATATTGAGCCTCTGGAATAACGGGCATTCTTGGGTAATACATATATAACCAACTGTGAGCAATAGCCTTAATGATAACCTCTGCAGAATTAAGCATTTCTTGATGTAAAATTCTCCACCAAATGTAGAGAAAAACTTGACTTGGGAACAGGATGGAGAAATGCGACCAGGAGCAGATAAATATGATTTATTTCCTTCTGTATCTTGAGAGAATGCAACGCTCAGCTAGATACCATCTGTGGAGGTGCTGTCTTCACCATAAAAGCTGATAGTATTTCAACCACATAAAATATGCATCGAAGCCGAACTGAAATCTGATCAGAAACACGTTTTTGGTCGTTTTCCCAGCTTTCTTTTTCCTTATAACCGGACAAACTGATGTAATTTCGACATTTTTCACAGAAAATCTTTCCCATTGTTTTGTTGTTGATGCTTTATTGCATTTTCTCCCCAGTCCCTAAACGTCTTTGCCTCCGCGATAGATGGACAGAGAAAATTCACCGATGTCAACAACATTGAAGCATTCATACTATCGATCTATTACGTTATTCTGTTGAGCAAGGGTTGATTTAGACTTCTAGGGAAACATTTAACAGAAGAGAATCTGCATGTATCTAGTTATAGACAAGTTGACGAACAAATAGCCTACCAAAACGTCGGGAACTATCAGCAGAAACATATCTACATCAGGCAACAACAACAACGAAAAATCCTACAACCCCTTGTCCAAAAAAAAAATCGTTCTGCATTATTTTACTGTAGCCTACAGCGCATTGAAATGTGTTGGCAATGTGAACGAAATGTCCTAAACAATTGCCGGACTTTGAGGTTTTGCCTTTTAAGCCATTTTGAAGCTGGGTGGTGTTTAAGACATTAATTATAAAATACTATCAGTTCCACCACCTTGACTCATATTAATTTTTCCCCTGGTTGATTTTGATGTCCCTTTTTCCTCTGCAGCTCTCTCTGCCTCTCGAACATTAAGGTTGCATACCAATCGTTACATTTCTTTTATACCCCTTTGACAATTAACGGGTGACTATTTGGCTACTATTGAACCGCATACACATGCCATGAAATGTAGTCATCAGACTATATAGCGGGGCATAGATACATATTACACATATGTTTATATGTTGTATATAGTCTATGTTGTTGTTTGTCCCCCGTTTACCTTATCCTTAAAATTCGAAAACGCACTTCTGATTATGCCTTTGCAATGATAACATGAGCAGAGCACATATCACAATGGACGTAGCTGCCTATGGTACATAGGTAGGTCACATTCATTTTCTAAAACTAGATATATTTTCAAGTTGACACAGCAAAGTTTATGCATTAATGGGAGGAGCATGAGAATTATAAAGATACCATTTTCCACAGGTGAGAAACTCGTTAAGTAGCAAAAACAGGTCATTGATTTAACAGCTTTGTCCGGAGATTTTATGGGACATAAGTGAGTCATAAGATTTCACTATGGATCATTAAATGAGAGCTGTGGATGATTTCCCCCAAAACATTTTACTTTCTATAACCTCATTTAAAGGCCTTTTGCTCTGTTCTCCAAAGACACAAGGTCTACATGGACCTACATACTATATGGTAATAAAACAGCGTGTAGGACACAGGAAGTGCTGTTAGTATCATGGCTTCATTACGAGGTAATAATAATTTATTAATCGTAATTTATTACAACCTCTGTTGTTTTGCAGGTCTAAAAGAAGAAAACAAAAAACATGTTTAAAAAATGTAAAAAAAACTTTAATTTACCAATGAACCGTTTAACTATTCCTTATTAAGTTAGGTTTCTGAACTCATCATGTTTTTGCTTTAAGGATGGATGAGGCTCGTGTTCTAGCTTTTTTTAAATGGATTTAATAATACATGAAAATGCTTTTAAACACTTTGCATATCTTAATGGATGACCTTCTGAAGAGAGACAGACTAAGTTGTACAGAAGTGTTGCTGGATCTTCTAAGAGACAGGCTAAGTAGTACCGAAGTGTTGCTAGATCTTCTAAGAGACAGGCTAAGTAGTACAGAAGTGTTGCTGGATCTTCTAAGAGACAGACTAAATGGTACAGACGTGTTGCTGGATCTTAAGAGACATACTAAGTGGTACAGAAGTGTTGCTGGATTTTAAAGAGACAGACTAAGTGGTACAGAAGTGTTGCTGGATCTTCTAAGAGACAGGCTAAGTAGTACCGAAGTGTTGCTAGATCTTCTAAGAGACAGGCTAAGTAGTACAGAAGTGTTCAAGTTGACACAGCAAAGTTGGATCTTCTAAGACACAGACTAAGTGGTACAGAAGTGTTGCTAGATCTTCTAAGAGACAGGCTAAGTAGTACAGAAGTGTTGCTGGATCTTCTAAGAGACAGGCTAAGTAGTACAGAAGTGTTGCTAGATATTCTAAGAGACAGACTAAGTGGTACAGAAGTGTTGCTAGATCTTCTAAGAGACAGACTAAGTGGTACAGAAGTGCTGCTGGATCTTAAGAGACAGACTAAAGGGCCGTCCACAACAAGGACGATAACTATAAACATAACTATGTTCTAATTCAAGTGAACAAGAGTTTTCAACACTACAGCCATAACTACCGAAAATATAACGAGGCGTAATAGTTCGAATCACTTTCAGAGCAATTTTATTTTTTGCCTTCCCTCCGATGATAAAAAAAATGACAACCAATCAAAAATGCATTTCATTTGAAGCGTACTTGGTTCTCGATGCTCAATGATTCTGGAGAGTTGGGAAAAAGGCAGCGAGCATGGTAAGCTTGCATGCATAACTGGGCATGTGTGAGCATACCGGTGGCCACAATAATAATAGGAGGACTTGGGAGATTGATGATCCACGACAGACAGCGCACGAGAAGGTCATATTTTCCGATGGTAGGCCTATCTGTTAACTTCAATACATCCTGACAAAATACACACTACGTCTGGCCTGCTAATGTGCCTTTCTGGACCTGGTAAACTGTTGAGAAAAGACCCATTATTGATCCAAATGGTTGCCTAATCAGTCCTCGGGGAAGATTATTATTATTTGGGAATGAAACATGCATTCAATACGCAGGGCTTTTTAGTGGTTTTTGAAATGGAAGATTCACTGCAGATTAAAGACTAGAAATCTTTACACACTAGAAAATGTTTCATAGTCTTTTTTTCAATAAAGAATAATCAAATGTATAATTGCCTTGTGTTGTTATAGCCTAGGTGTGATCATTTTCTCATCCATAAAAAAACATGTAAGTAATACTAGGCCTAATACTTGCTTCTAACATAGTCTACGCATACGTATTCACGGTTATCTTTGTGCAAAAAAAGAAAAAGCTAGACTACAACAGCTTGCCGTAGGCCTGCACAATATGCAAACATTTTATATTTCTACTACTAGTCTATCGAAGAACGACTCCAGCTTGCTCTTGCTTTGCCGAATGTAAAATAGGTGCGTTTGAAAGGAGAGACAGAGTGTGTGTGTGTGTGTGTGATGAAAATACATCATATGAGAAGCCTGCTAATGTACCTTTCTGGACCTTGTAAACTGTAGAGAATAGATCAATAAATGATCAAATGGCTACATGATCAGGCCCAGGCTGGAGGCAGTTATTTTGGCATGAAGCTTTCAAAACAGGACGTTTGAGCGGGTTATTCAAATTAGCCTACATCACTGCAGTTTACAGCACTAGACACATCATTTGTGTATTCACTTGACAACAATAATTCCTCATTGCACTGTGTTGTTGTAGACTAGGTAGAATCATTTTTTTGTTGTCTAAAAAACGTAGGCCTAATCCTAGGACAAGATGGCGCCGATAGAGATGGCACCTTCGCTTCAAGTCCTTAGGAAACTGCGCACTAATTTTTTTTATTTTTTATGTATTGTTTCTTACAATGTTAGCCCAGAAAACCTTAAGTGTTATTACATACAGCCGGGAAGAGCTATTGGTTATCAGAGAGACTTATATATTCTCATCCCATTCCTTTACTAGATTGTTGTTTTAGGTTTTGTTGTGTAATTGTTAGATATTACCTGTTAGATACTGCTGCACTGTTGGATCTGGAAACATCAAATCAAATCAAATCAAATTTATTTATATAGCCCTTCGTACATCAGCTGATATCTCAAAGTGCTGTACAGAAACCCAGCCTAAAACCCCAACATAAGCATTTCGCTACACTCGCAATAACATCTGCTAACTATGTGTTAGTGACGAATACAATTTGATTTGATTTGATTTAGTGGAGCATTTGCATGTCCGAGACATGACATTTCATCATCTGTTGACATTTTTTTTTTATTGCACTTTGACAGGTGAATATTTATAGCCCTACTATTTAGCTAACGAATGGCCTACAATCTAGCTAATATATAGCTTCTTACTTTGGCTACACATCTCTAGCCTCTCTCTGCTTATAGTTATATATGTTTATGAGTTATGCAGGCTTGGTAGGCAAGCCCCGCTATTCCTCTTCACAGAAGTGTCCATGGAAATGAAGAGACAGAGTACGTGGTACAAAAGCTGCTATCTACAGACAGACTATAGGCTACAAAAGCTATAGGCTACAGAAGCGATAGGCTACAAAAGCTATAGGCTAAAAAAAGCTATAGGCTACAGAATCTATAGGTTACAAAAGCTATAGGCTACAAAAGCTATAGGCTACAGAAGCTATAGGCTACTAAAGCTATAGGCTACAAAAGCTATAGGCTACAAAAGCTATAGGCTACAGAAGCTATAGGCTACAAAAGCTGTAGGCTACAAAAGCTATAGGCTACAAAAGCTATAGGCTACAAAAGCTAAAGGCTAAAAAATGTATAGGCTTCAGAAGCTATAGGACATTTATTTGTAGATTTGTTTATATTAGGCCTAATAGCATTTTTGTGGCGCTAAGCGGGCTTGCTGTTGCTAAGTGCTAAATGTAAAATAGGCCTGGGCCAACTGTCACACAGGACAGACAGAGAGATGAGCACAGCTAAAAAGAATCACCAGACAAATTCCCAATCATAAGAAAAGAAAACGGAAATAACTTGCAAACAAACCACTTGAGCAACTAGGCCAGCATTGACATGAAAAACCACTTGAGCAACTAGGCCAGCATTGACATGAAAAACCACTTGAGCAACTAGGCCAGCATTGACATGAAAAACCATTTGAGCAACTAAGCCAGCATTGACATGAAAAACCACTTGAGCAACTAGGCCAGCATTGACGTGATGTAAAATACAGTATGTATGTACAGGCTAAACAGTGTTTGTTGTTGAAATGCTACATTTGTTTTTCATTACACGTACATTGATGTGTTATTTGTAGTTGTTACTATGACAACGAACACACCCTGAAACAGTGAACGGTCTTTGTCACCACCTTATTTCTAGACCAACAGCGAGCAGTAGGATGCGTTGATAAGTTTATTGACAGGTGTAACACGGAATGAGAAACGGTCTGCTGGTGCTGATGCTTATAGTTATATATGTTTATAGTTATCGTCCTTGGTGTGGACGGCCCTTAAGTGGTACAGAAGTGTCCATGGATAATGAAGAGACAGATTACGTGGTATAGAAGAGCTGCTGGATTTTATAGAGACAGACTAAGTGGTACAGAAGTGTCCCTGGATCTTATAGAGACAGACTAAGTGGTATAGACGAGCTGACGGATCTTATAGAGACAGACTAAGTGGTATAGACGAGCTGCCGGATCTTATAGAGACAGACTAAGTGGTACAGAAGTCTCCTGGATCTTATAGAGACAGACTAAGTGGTATAGACGAGCTGCCAGATCTTATAGAGACAGACTAAGTGGTATAGACGAGCTGCCGGATCTTATAGAGACAGACTAAGTGGTACAGAAGTCTCCCTGGATCTTATAGAGACAGACTAAGTGGTATAGACGAGCTGCCGGATCTTATAGAGACAGACTAAGTGGTATAGACGAGCTGCCGGATCTTATGAGACAGACTCTGGTCCACAAAGTCTCATCTGGATCTTATAGAGACAGACTAAACATCAAACCATTGACAGGATAGCTCCACTACCATCTTATAGAGACAGACTTAGTCACAGAGAGTATACACGAGAGCTCTCCGGATCTTATAGAGACAGACTAAGTGTATATTCACCTACACAGAGATACTTCTCTCACTGCCGGATCTTATACAGACAGACTCTCTCACTGGTCACCTACACAGAAGTCTCACTGCCTGGATCTTACAGAGAGACAGACTAAGTGGTATATTCAGCTACACAGAGAGCTTCGGATCTTATGAGACAGATATTGGTACACAGAGAGCTTCCGGATCTTATAGAGACAGACTACACAGAAGACGGTCTCTCACTGAGTATGCCGGATCTTATAGAGACAGACTCACTGTGGTACAGACGAGCTGACTGCAGGATCTTATACACAGAGACAGACTAGTGGTACACAGAGAGACTTCTCTCACGGATATTCACCTACAGACAGACTAAGTGGTATCACTGCAGCATATCTTATAGAGACAGACTACTGTGGTACAGAAGAGCTACACAGGATCTTATCAGAGACAGACTAAGTGGTATAAACAGAGCTTCGGATCTTACTAGAGACAGACTCAAGTGGTATAGAAGTGTTGCTGGATCTGCAGAGACAGACTAAGTGGTACAGAAGTGTTGATGGATCTTAAAGATACAGACTAAGTGGTATAGACGAGCTGCCGGATCTTGTACATCCTCTGTCCACAAAATTCATCTTGATTTATTACACTGACAAAATAACAAATCAAACCATTGACAGGATAGTACCTCCACTACCACTATTACTATATCTCAGCAGCATTATTCACCTACACAGAGAGACTTCTCTCACTGCAGTATATTCACCTACACAGAGAGACTTCTCTCACTGCAGCATATTCACCTACACAGAGAGACTTCTCTCACTGCAGCAGATTCACCTACACAGAGAGACTTCTCTCACTGCAGTATATTCACCTACACAGAGAGACTTCTCTCACTGCAGCATATTCACCTACACAGAGAGACTTCTCTCACTGCAGTATATTCACCTACACAGAGAGACTTCTCTCACTGCAGCATATTCACCTACACAGAGAGACTTCTCTCACTGCAGCATATTCACCTACACAGAGAGACTTCTCTCACTGCAGTATATTCACCTACACAGAGAGACTTCTCTCACTGCAGCATATTCAGCTACACAGAGAGACTTCTCTCACTGCAGCATATTCACCTACACAGAGAGACTTCTCTCACTGCAGTATATTCACCTACACAGAGAGACTTCTCTCACTGCAGCTTATTCACCTACACAGAGAGACTTCTCTCACTGCAGCATATTCACCTACACAGACAATATTCACTCATTCCAGCTTCTTAATGGATAATGAATGCATGCCAATTTAGAATCCACTCGTCCCTGCAATTTTAACAAAGGTGCTTCGTTGATTTGCCATGCAGGGACAATTTTCCTCAACCCATCTAGTTGTAAATGAGTATGGGATGCAGCTATGCCCACAGTTTTAATCCTCTGGAGTTGGGTTGGCAGAGCTGTACAATCAGGATGCAGCAAGCAGCCAGCTACCTCTGATGGCTATGGGATGGCATTGGCTGAACCACGGTGTAAAAACATTAAGGAAAGACGTCCCCCCCCTCCCCCAAGCTACATAGAAGGCTGTATAACACCCTGACCTGGCTCTCATTTGCATATTTTATTCAACCTCTATATATTTCTATTTTTATTATTTTCAACCCTTATTTTACCAGTTAAGTTAACTGAGAACACATTCTCATTTACAGTAACGACCTTGGGTATAGTTACAGGTGATAGGAGGGGGGATGAATGAGCCAATTGTAAACTGGGGATGATTATGTGACCAATCATTTCTTGGTAACAATTTAGTACCTTTTACTGTTATTGTGTTGAAATTAAATTGTCAAAAAGAAGAAGAAGGAGAAGGAAAAAAAAGCGTCTTAGCAATTAGCAATTTTCAAGCAAGAATTTTGCTAGAGCTGTCTGGGAATTGTCTGAGCTGGGAAGGTAAAATAATAAATGAGCTGTTATTGGCAGAGAGGTTTGGAACTCTCTCTGTTATTTGTCTATTACCTCATTTACCACGTGGTGATGTCACCAGGCATGCCAAAACTCTATCTCACCGAACAGCTCTTACACTAAAAGGGCATTATTATAATATTCAGATATTCACAGTATTATCCCAACCTCATAGTGTTTAAATATAGTGAAAAATAATATAAACACGACATACAACAATTTCAAAGGAAATCATACGATTTAAATAAATTACTTAGGCCCTAATCTAATGATTTCACATGACTGGGAATACATTTTTAAAAATTAAAAAATTAGGGGGGAGGGGTTGATCAGAAAACATGTCAATATCTGGTGTGACCACCATTTGACTCATGCAGCATCTCCTTTGTATAGAGTTGATCAGGCTGTAGATTGTGACCTGTGGAATGTTGTCCCAAACTGTGCGAAGTTGTTGAATATTGGTGGAAACGGGATCATGCTGCCGTACATGCCGATCCAGAGCATCCCAAACATGCTCAACGGGTGACATGTCTGGTGAGTATAAAGGCAATGTAAGAACTGGGACATTTTCAGCTTTCAGGAATTATGTGTTCATATATGCGCAAACTGTTTCGGATGGGGAAACATGCGGATGCCGTTAGTCCTCATATATATGCCATTTAGCAGACGCTTTTATCCAAAGCGACTTACAGTCATGTGTGCATACATTCTACGTATGGGTGGTCCCGGGGATCGAACCCACTACCCTGGCGTTACAAGCGCCATGCTCTACCAACTGAGCTACAGAAGGACCATTATGTACAGATCCTTGAGACATGGGGGCTGTGCATTATCATGCTGATACATGCGGTGATGGCGGAGGATGAATCATACGAACATAGGCCTCAGGATCTCGTCACGGTATCACTGTGCATTGAAATTGCCATTGATGAAATGCAATTGTGTTCATTATCCGTAGCTTATGCCTGCCCAAACCATAACTCCACCGCCACCATGAGGCCCTCTGGTCACAATGCTGACATCAGCAAACCGCTTTCCCACACGACACCATACACATGGTCTGCGGTTGTGAGACCGGGTGGACCTACTGCCAAATTCTCTAAAACGAGATGGTAGGTGGCTTATGGTAGAGAAATTAGCATTTTATTCTCTGCCAACAGCTCTGGTAAACAGTCAGAATGCCAATTACACACTCCTTCAAAACTTGGGACCTCTGTAGCATTGTGTTTTGAGACAAAACTGCACATGTTAGAGTGGACTTGTATTGTCCCCAGCACAAGGTGCACCTGTGTAATGATCATGCTGTTTAATCAGCTTCTTGGAAAATTATAAATGCTCAACAACAGGGATATAAACAAGTTTGTGCACTTCAATTTTGAAAAATAAGCCTGTTAAAAAAACAAATGACAGTCCCACTAAATTCAAACCAGATTGAATGGCGTATTGCTGCAGAATGCTGTGGTAGCCATGCTGGTTAAGTGTGCCTTGAATTCTAAATAAATCACTGACAGTGTTACCAGTAAAGCACCCCCGCACCATCACACCTCCTCCTCCATGCTTCACGGTGGGATCCACACATGCGGAGATCATCCTTTTACCTACTCTGCGTCTCACAAAGACACGGTGGTTGGAACCAAAAATCTCAAATGTGGACTTATCAGACCAAAGGAAAGATTTCCACCGGTCTAATGTCCATTGCTCGTGTTTCCTGGCCCAAGCAAGTCTCCTCTTCTTATTGGTGTCCTTCAGTAGTGGATTCTTTGTAGCAATTCGACCAAAAATAAATAAATGAAGACCTGATTCACGCAATCTCCTCTGAACAGTTGATGTTGAGAGGTGTCTGTTACTTGAACTCTGAAGCATTTATTTTTGGAATGCAATTTGTGAGGCTGGTAACTCTAATGAACTTATCCTCTGCAGCAGAGGTAACTCTGGGTCTTTCATTCCTGTGGCGGTCGTCATGAGAGACAGTTTCATCATGGAGCTTGATGCTTTTTTAGAATGCAGTTGAAGAAACGTTTGAAGTTTGTGAAATGTTCTGCATTTACTGACCTTCATTTCTTAAAGTAATGATGGACTGTGGTTTCTCTTTGCCATAATATGGACTTGGTCTTTTACCAGATAGGACTATCTTCTGTATACCAACTCTACCTCGTTACAACACACCACAACTGATTGGCTCAAACATATTAAGAAGGAAATCAATTCCACAAATTAACTTTTAACAAGGCAAACTAGTTAATTGAAATGTATTCCAGGTGACTACCTCATGAAGCTGGTTGAGAGAATGCCAAGAGTGTGGAAAACTGTCATCAAGGCAAAGGTTGGCTACTTTGAAGAATCTCAAATATAAAATATACTTTGATTTGTTTAACACTTTTTTGGTTACTACATGATTCCATATGTGTTATTTCATAGTTTTGATGTCGTCACTATTATTCTACATTGTAGAAAATAGTACAAAATAAATGAATGAGTAGGTGTGTCCAAACTTTTGACTGGTACTGTACATACTGTATATAACCCACTGGTACGTTCACATTAAACTCATCCCTTATTTATTTATTTATTTAACAAAACCCAATCATCTCTGTGAGCATAAACCTTAGCCAAACAGTTTATTGTGTTGCTTTGAATGATCACAGAGTGGAGAGCGGTGGTGATTTTATTTGCACTGTATAATATCTAAATCATCAAGCAACAACAAACTGGGAATGCTGATTGAATAGGAAAATAACATGGAAAAGAGCTATTTATATTTGATTTAATATATAAGCTGTTTCTCATCTAATATGACAGATTTTCCAACAGCTTCACCTTAAACCAGTTCAGGAAAGATTTGTCTTCCATTTGTGATAGTTTGCTCATTTCAACAGAATTTTTGAGCACGTGTGTGACTGAAATCGGCACGGGGTGTCCTGGTTGACAATCATCTCAACGGTCATAGCCAGTGGAACGGGGTGCCAGCCGCTAGACTCGCATGGTTGTGTGAAATATATTTTTCAAAGGTTTGTGATATTGTCGATTTTTCTAACTCCGTTTTATTCTCCAAAGGGTAGAGATGTCAACAGATTGCCTTGCTGCGACCCCCTAGTCCCAGGGGCCCTGTTAATTAGGTTGCCAAATATGGGCATGACGATGCATCACAGCTGAATAGGAAAAGGATTCTGAAACCCAAGTCAACAACTGTTGTTTCTCTCTGTTTTCCCATTGTGGACAAATTAATAAATGAGGCCATAGTATAACAGCTAAGGGGATAGACCACATACATAACTACAGTGGACTAACAGGCGGTGGCCCGTTCCTGTAGGTTCATGCTCTACAACATCCGCAGAGTACGACCCTGCCTCACACAGGAAGCGGCGCAGGTCCTAATCCAGGCACTTGTCATCTCCCGTCTGGATTACTGCAACTCGCTGTTGGCTGGGCTCCCTGCCTGTGCCATTAAACCCCTACAACTCATCCAGAACGCCGCAGCCCGTCTGGTGTTCAACCTTCCCAAGTTCTCTCACGTCACCCCGCTCCTCCGCTCTCTCCACTGGCTTCCAGTTGAAGCTCGCATCCGCTACAAGACCATGGTGCTTGCCTACGGAGCTGTGAGGGGAACGGCACCTCAGTACCTCCAGGCTCTGATCAGGCCCTACACCCAAACAAGGGCACTGCGTTCATCCACCTCTGGCCTGCTCGCCTCCCTACCACTGAGGAAGTACAGTTCCCGCTCAGCCCAGTCAAAACTGTTCGCTGCTCTGGCTCCCCAATGGTGGAACACACTCCCTCACGACGCCAGGACAGCGGAGTCAATCACCACCTTCCGGAGACACCTGAAACCCCACCTCTTTAAGGAATACCTAGGATAGGATAAAGTAATCCTTCTCACCCCCCTTAAAAGATTTAGATGCACTATTGTAAAGTGGCTGTTCCACTGGATGTCATAAGGTGAATGCACCAATTTGTAAGTCGCTCTGGATAAGAGCGTCTGCTAAATGACTTAAATGTAATGTAAATGTAAATGTAAATGTAAATGACTGGTAGGTAGACCACATACATAACTACAGTGGACTGGTAGGTAGACCACTACAGTGGACTGGTAGGTAGACCACTACAGTGGACTGGTAGGTAGACCACATACATAACTACAGTGGACTGGTAGGTAGACCACTACAGTGCACTGGTAGGTAGACCACTACAGTGGACTGGTAGGTAGACCACATACATAACTACAGTGGACTGGTAGGTAGACCACTACAGTGCACTGGTAGGTAGACCACTACAGTGGACTGGTAGGTAGACCACTACAGTGGACTGGTAGATAGACCACTACAGTGGACTGGTAGATAGACCACTACAGTGGACTGGTAGGTAGACCACATACATAACTACAGTGGACTGGTAGGTAGACCACTACAGTGGACTGGTAGATAGACCACTACAGTGGACTGGTAGGTAGATCACTACAGTGGACTGGTAGGTAGACCACATACATAACTACAGTGGACTGGTAGGTAGACCACTACAGTGGACTGGTAGATAGACCACTACAGTGGACTGGTAGGTAGATCACTACAGTGGACTGGTAGGTAGACCATATACATAACTACAGTGGACTGGTAGGTAGACCACATACATAACTACAATGGACTGGTAGGTAGACCACTACAGTGGACTGGTAGGTAGACCACTACAGTGGACTGGTAGATAGACCACTACAGTGGACTGGTAGGTAGATCACTACAGTGGACTGGTAGGTAGACCATATACATAACTACAATGGACTGGTAGGTAGACCACTACAGTGGACTGGTAGACCACTACAGTGGACTGGTAGGTAGACCACTACAGTGGACTGGTAGGTAGACCACTACAGTGGACTGGTAGGTAGACCACATACATAACTACAATGGACTGGTAGGTAGACCACTACAGTGGACTTGTAGACCACTACAGTGGACTGGTAGGTAGACCACTACAGTGGACTGGTAGGTAGACCACTACAGTGGACTGGTAGGTAGACCACATACATGACTACTGTGGACTGGTAGGTAGACCACTACAGTGGACTGGTAGGTAGACCACATACATAACTACAGTGGACTGGTAGGTAGACCACTACAGTGGACTGGTAGATAGACCACTACAGTGGACTGGTAGATAATCCACTACAGTGGACTGGTAGGTAGACCACATATATAACTACATTGGACTGGTAGGTAGACCACATACATAACTACATTGGACTGGTAGGTAGACCACATACAAAACTGCAGTGGACTGATAGGTAGACCACTACAGTGGACTGGTAGATAGAACACTACAGTGGACTGGCATGTAGACCACAACAGTGGATTGTTAGGTAGACCACTACAGTGGACTGGTAGGTAGACCACTACAGTGGACTGGTAGATAGACAACTACAGTGGACTGGTAGGTAGACCACTACAGTGGACTGGTAGATAGACCACTACAGTGGACTGGTAGGTAGACCACTACAGTGGACTGGTAGGTAGACCACTACAGTGGACTGGTAGGTAGACCACTACAGTGGACTGGTAGATAGACCACTACAGTGGACTGGTAGGTAGACCACTACAGTGGACTGGTAGGTCGATCACATACATAACTACAGTGGACTGGTAGGTAGACCACTACAGTGGACTTGTAGGTAG
This sequence comes from Oncorhynchus keta, assembly GCF_023373465.1. NCBI lineage: Eukaryota > Metazoa > Chordata > Actinopteri > Salmoniformes > Salmonidae > Oncorhynchus > Oncorhynchus keta. The sequence goes on along the minus strand of NC_068450.1, from coordinate 7,717,384 downwards.
ACCACTACAGTGGACTGGTAGATAGACCACTACAGTGGACTGGTAGATAGACCACTACAGTGGACTGGTAGATAGACCACTACAGATCTTCAGGCAGTATTAGTGGTAAGGTGTACAAGGTCAGTACAGTTGTGGTCAGATGTAGTCGTAAGGTTTACAAGGTCAGTACATGGACTCCATTGTTGTTTATATTTTAATGAAATTCTTCCAAGTAAGCAACACTGTCAAAATAATAGTATCTAGACATTCTCACACAATGGAAATAGAGTTTGTGGTATCAGCAAATAGATACATTCAGTACAAACTGAACACACTGGTAGGGAGACTCGTTCTCAAGTTCTGAAGAATTTGAACATTCTATGTCGTAGAGTTCATTCTCCAATAACACAGGAAGGAAGTCACTGCTCAGACACAGACAGACATCTCCACAGTCAGAAAGCCTTTGGTGTGCAACTCTCTCTGCTGTGGTTCATCTATTCACTATCTTTTTTTGTTTGTCAATTACCTAGATGTGGTTCTGTGCTTGATGAGGCGGGAGCCCCTCTGTCCAGTGTGATTAAGTGTCTGTGTGGCTGGTGTTGCCAGTGACCCTGCTAGCTGGTCACAGTGTCTCTCACTGCAGTTATTCACTGGAGCTGGGAGATAGCATCTCAATGTTTGTCAGATCCATGGCTCCTGTTTTAGTACGGACTTTATTTTTTTATTCTGTCAGAAATGTCACTTTGAATCTTGTGCGTTGTTCCCCTACAGAGAAATGAACACAGGGGTAGCTAGCTACAGTAGGCGTATCCTTTCAATTCAATGCAATTCAATTCAATTCAATTCAAGGGCTTTATTGGCATGGGAAACATGTGTTAACATTGCCAAAGCAAGTGAGGTAGACAACATACAAAGTGAATATATATAAAGTGAAAAACAACAAAAATTTACAGTAAACATTACACATACAGAAGTTTCAAAACAGTAAAGACATTACAAATGTCATATTATATATATATATATATATACACAGTGTTTTAACACCTTTCTCCCTCTACTGGCATTGGATACTACTGTACGTAGGTCCACACCAGCCACGGCTTTGGTTAGAGTTTGAGGCTTTTTCTTGTTGTTGGTGATAATCTTAATGTCATCGTAAATAATCTAACGGACAGTCAGAGTTGTTACGCTGTAGAAAGCTACTTTCCAGACGGTTGAGTGATTTCAATCCAAGGCCCTCTTCTAACCTTAAACTATGCTCATTAAAACCACGTTATCTCTCAACCCCAAAAATCCCTAAAAATGTGCCGAAAGAGAGGACATCGTCGATGTATCGCCAAGACAACGACCAAGTCGCCTATTGGAGCTCATTGTTCACCAATGAATGCCGACACATGTTTCTGATCTGGTGAAATTGTGAACAGAGTCACTGTTTAAGATGGTCTATAATGTATGTTTCCCCTTCAAGCATTACCATGTTCAAGGTAAGCAGTTCCTTTTCTATTGATTTTTATTATTGAACTTACTTGACCTCAAGGCGAAGCTTACAGCTAAGCCTGTGCCAATCATTATCGGGTGGTATTGACTTCCATTGCGACAGACTGAACTCCTTTCGGGTTTGTTGACTCTTGACAGCGGGGGAAGGAAAAGTCAAGGTAGCTGTTCAATATTGGACTAGGACATAGAAACTTTGCCTCCGCATCACATCGTGTGTAACTTTTAGTGTCCCACACACCCAACCCACAGTTCGCTATGGTTCCTGTGTTAAACCCCTCCCATCTACACACAGAATTGGAACTTAAACACAATAAAATGTTTGTCCCGTATTTAGCCAGAAGGATTAAGGTCTCCACTATTCCATGGTGCTTCCAGAAGGATTATAATGACCTATTTTATATCCCTGATCTGTTTTCCGTTAGCCTAATTTACATATTTGTTCCTGAAGTATCAAGGGCAATGACACACGTACTCATAGAGTCGTAGTCGTCTGCATTAGGGACACATCATCCCTCCACCCCCTCCTTTCAGCATGTCAGCAAGTTGTCCTTAAGATACCCACCTACGCCCCCGGGCTGATTAAAGATCCTGTCAGCTTGCATCTTCCAAGACCAATAATTAAAATGGAAACATAAAGTTGGGGACTAATGAACAGGGGCTGGATAATTATTTATTCAATAAGTACAGCATGTGTCTCTGTGTCTAGTTTTGTACCGAATTAATGCTACCCTTGCACTTCTCTGAGATGTGGCTAAATCAGGCATCAAGAGTGTCCTGGTTGAACCTGAGACTTTCAGCCATGCTCTGTGTACAATATTCAGGCATAAATAGGATAAGATTTGGTTGAACGTCTTGAGAACCGTGACAACGTTGACCCATAGAGTCATCTTATTGGTGGATACTGACGTGGTATCTCTTCTGAGCAGATACATTCAGGTGTTATACTCCAGTTAAAGCCTTGTGTTTCATGGTGTCATTTTAAACACGTCAGATTTTAACAAATTGATTCAATTTTTACTAAAGATGAATCCAGTCTTGGTACCTTGGTGGCTTGGTTTGTATGCTTGTGGTGTGCTGTACTTTTAAATAATTCAACACCCACAGTTTTTCTCTTAACTATATGTATATATATGTATATATATTTTATTTTTATGGATTTCCATTGTTTGCTACCTCACAATGGATTTAGAATTTTATTTGAAAATTGAGAGCAATTTTGGCAAAGAAATGACAATGTCATTTCGATGTCTGACTGAGCAGTGAGCAAACGCCCCTCCATAGTTCAAATCATAGATTTTGATTTCAACGCTGTGAAAAATAATGAAATATGTTAATATTTCAGACAGATACATGTAATAAAAGGAGATATCGCACTCAGGGCACCTCATTAAGCTCAGTCTCAGAGAAACGCATTATACTGCAAACTATTTATACGGTATATAACAATGTTGGATTTGAAGCCTTGATGGCCATTGGTCAGCCAGCCGTGTACATCCACTTGTCACTTTCTTTCGTCTTTTATTGCTCATTTAAACTGGGTTAGCAAGTTTCATTTGATGGAAGTCATTATGTGACATTATAAGGCACAGGCTGATGGACTGATAGACTGGTGGCCTGGCTGGTCCTGGGCAAAATCGCATCCCTAATTAATATTGTTCTGGCTTCCCTTTCATGCCTATTCCACTGTGAATATTCATGCAACAGTAAAAAAAAAAAGAGGGTCACACTGTGTGTAGGCCTGCAGTACATTATAAATAACATTTCAGGGTAGCACCAAACCCTAAGGGCGTCGAGCTAAAAACGTTAACCTGTGTATGATCGGACCAACTTGTTTATGATGTCAAATTACGTGAGTTGGTGTAAAAAAATTGCAATTGTATTACTTATTGTTGCACTATTAGTTGCAACTTACAACAAAACGATATCGATGATAAATTATAGAATTGTTTTGTTTGTAAAAAAAAAAAAAGATGTACAAGAGGAAGTCTGTGCTGTATCTGTCAGCAGGGCGGCCATCTTCTGTTGCGCTGTCTGCATTTCATTTGAACCTCATCATAAAGAAAAATTCTTTGAAATCAAGGTGTAACCCATTAAAACAGATACAAATTTAAACACAGCTCCATTTGAACAAAAACATTAGAATTTTGATTCATATTTCTCCAGGCTATTCTAGCCTACCGATATGTGGCGTGGTAAGGAATGTGGATGTATATATATATATATATATTGTGGTATGTTCACAGAGCAACGAGGGCCTCAGAAGGCTCAGGAGTGATATGTGGTGACAGTGCAGTGCCAGGCTGTTGACACAGCCGTCATCTCCTGGGTACTGGGGTTGGGAGAGCCCCGGGCCTGATTATTTACAGGCCTGTGCTGCCTGCCTACGTGCCCTAGCTCCATCCAAGGGTACGTCCCAAATGTCACACTATTCCCTACATAGTGCACTACTTTTGACCAGATCCCTATGAGCCCTATAGGCCCTGGTCAAAAGTAGTGCACTATGTAGGGAATAGGGTTGCATTTGGAATGCAGAGCACATCAAATGTTCCGAGCACACCAAATGTTCCGTGAGGACACCAGGAGATCTCTCCCCTTCCAAGCCCCTTAATTGGATCAGAGCCATATTTTATTAATGGTGAAGTCTATGCCGTCTAGTTTGCTGCATGATTACCACATTTTTAACATTTATTTAACGAGGCAAGTCAGTTAAGAACAAATTCTTATTTACAATGACGGCCTTTCATCGGCCAAACCAGGACGAAGCTGGGACAATTTTGCGCCGCCCTATGGGACTGCCAATCACAGCCGGTTGTGATACAGCCTGGATTCGAACCAGGGTGTCTGTAGCGACGCCTATAGCACTGAGATGCAGTGTCTTTGACCGACGTGTCACTCAGGAACTCCTATTCATGGCTGCTGGTATCCAAAGACCTGTAACATACCACATTCTGTCTGGTCGGGAAATATATTCTATATGTTTCTATGAAAACTAGTGAGAGAGAGAGAGACATGGCAAAATTAGCTTTGCGTTGACATAGTCAATTGTAGACATTCGTTGTCATTGCTTGTATTTTGTGTTTATTATTTAAGTTGTTAATTGTCCTTTGGTCTGAGATCAAACAGAATTCTGATCTCTGAGGTTCAATATCCATCAACGTCATAATCTTAGTTATACTGATAGTGTCTGCAGTGGCTTAGCACAGTTTCGGCTAACTTCTCGCATTTCTGCACATTTTGCCATAGGGCAGAGAGAAAATGTTGCAGTTTTATAGTTAATCTCGTGCTATTTTACACACTTTGCTCTGAAGACAAAGGAAAACTTGCAGTTTTATAGCTGATCTCAAGCTATTTTACACACTTTGCTATGAGGCAGAAAGGAAAATGTACAGTTTTATAGCTAATCTCATGCTATTTTACACATTTTACCATGAGGCAGAAAGGAAAATGTACAGTTTTAAAGCTAATTTTCTGTCATTCTAAACATGTTACCATGTCTTATACGCTATCTTCGAATCAAATCAAATTGTCACCTACACATGGTTAGCAGATGTTAATGCGAGTGTAGGGAAATGTTTGTGCTTCTACGCAGTAATATCTCACAAGTAATCTAACAATTACCCCAACAACTACCCAATACATACAAATGTAAAGGGATGGAATAAGAATATGTGGGGGGAGGGGTGTATACTACTCCATTAAAGCGTGCTTTAGACATTGTAGCAATGCCTGAAGATCAGTGGTAGCCATCCCCGAGTGCTCCATTCCATCCATATCAAGGACATTCATCATTTTAGCATGATTGAAATGTGAAGTTCATCTCCAATTGAGCCGACTTATGCAGCATTTATGGTGAATAAAGTCTTTGCTATAACGCAAGGAACGTTGCCTTTACATTACTACACTGACGGATATTCAGGGCTATGGATTGAATTGAGCCCTTAAATCAAAATCACTCAAAGAAAGCTGGTGTATTTGATGTCCGGAGCACCGGCTAAGATATAAATGACTACACTACATATGTGGAGGGTTGTATTGAAAATGCGCCTTTGTCCTCGAATGCTTTCAAAGACTCCAAAACCTAAAAGAGCATACCTCAATAATTTAACATGAATACTTAAGATGAGCACAAAGATTCTGAAGAAAAGGTTTGTTCCGTGGACTGAAGAAACTGAAGAAAAGACTACGACCTTTGCTGACAGAGGGAATAACACATCCTTTCAAACATTGAGAAATACATGGTATCTAGAGCGAAGGCTTAGGATAGGAAAATTATATTTAGATAGAAGAATTACATGGAGGATATTTAGATAGAATAATTATGATAAGAAAGAAAATATTTAGATAGAAGACTTACATGTAGGATAGGAAAGAGGATATATATATTTTTTGAATTCACCTTTATTTAAGCAGGTAGGCTAGTTGAGAACAAGTTCTCATTTACAACTGCGACCTGGTCAAGATAAAGAAAAGCAGTTCGACACATACAACAACACAGAGTTACACATTGAATAAACAAACATACAGTCAATAATACAGTAGAGGGAAAAAAGTATATATACAGTGTGTGCAAATGAGGTAAAATAAGGCAATAAAATAGGCCATAGTGGCGAGGTAATTACAATATAGCAATTTAACACTGGAGTGATAGAGGTGCAGAAGATGAATGTGCAAGTAGAGATACTGGGGTACAAAGGAGCAAAATAAATAAATAAATACAGTATGGGGATGAGGTAGTTAGAATGGCTATTTACAGATAGGCTATGTACAGGTGCAATGATCTGTGAGCTGCTCTGACAGCTGGTGCTTTAAGTTAGTGAGGGAGACATGAGTCTCTAGCTTCAGCAATTTTATTTTTGCAGTGCGTTCCAGTCATTGGCAGCAGAGAACTGGAGAAAGGCGGCCAAAGGAGGAATTGGCTTTGGGGACGACCAGTGAAATATACGTGTTGGAGCGCGTTCTGCGGGTGGGTGCTGCTATGGTGACCAGTAAACTGAGATAAGGCAGGGCTTTACCTGGCAAAGACTTGTAGACTTATAGATGACCTGGAGCCAGTGGGTTTGGCGACGAGTATGAAGTGAGGGCCAGCCGACGAGAGCATACAGGTTGCAGTGGTGGGTAGAATATGGGGCTTTGGTGACAAAACGGATGGCACTGTGATAGAGTGCATCCAATTTGTTGAGTAGCGTGCTGGGGGCTATTTTGTAAATGACATCGCCGAAGTCGAGGATCGGTAGGATAGTCAGTTTAACGAGGCATGGGTGAAAGATGCTTTGTTGCGAAATAGGAAGCCGATTCTAGATTTAATTTTGGATTGGAGATGCTTAATGTGGGTCTGGAAGGAGAGTTTAAAGTCTAACCAGACACCTAGGTATTTGTAGTTATCCACCTATTCTAAGTCAGAGCCGTCCAGAGTAGTGATGCTGGATGGGCGGGCAGGTGCGGGAAATGATCGGTTGAAGAGCAAGCATTTAGTTTTATTTGCATTTAAGAGCAGTTGGAGGCCACGGAAGGAGATTTGTATGGCATTAAAGCTCATATTGAAGTTTGTTAACACAGTGTCCAAAGAAGGGCCAGAAGTATACAGAATGGTGTCGTTTGCGTAGAGGTGGATCACCAGCAGCAAGAGCGACATTATTGATGTATACAGAGAAGAGAGTCGGCCCGAGAATTGAACCCTGTGGCACCCCCTATAACATTCAGGATAGGAAAGAGGATATTTACAGAGACGACATAGGACAGGAAAGAGGATATTTAAAGCTGAATGTTGCAGCATCACCAATCACTGATGGATCGAACTGTGCAACAAAATGAGACATGACATGCTCTTGACAGCCCTGCGTACTTGTTTAGATTCATTATTTATAACCTGCTCTGGCTTAGTATGTCAGACTGGATTTTAATTGTCAAAGTCTCGTTAGGGCATTGTCCTGTCACTCATTTCGCTAAATTCTGTACGATATGTACCCTTCTCAGGAAGATAGTCATCACTTGTGTTGCAATTTCACTTCTGGGACAATGCCTCTTTTAGGGTTGAGGACTGTTTCAATGTGTGTTTCAATAACTCTGAATAGTATTTGAAGGTTATTGCTTTTAGCATGGAAATATGAAAAAAACTCTACGGTAAATGGTTTTATGTGATAAGGACTGAAAATACACAACTGGTGGGTCCTTGATAGGCCATCAACTCTAGATTGTGAAAAGGTTGTCCATATTTCTAGTAAAACACTGCTCAGCACAATTTATGAATTAAATAGTCTCTTATCTACAGATACAAGAGGTTTTCATCATTTAGATTTTATTCATTCAACATGCTCAAAATGAAAATCCCAGTCTATGTTTTTCAGTTGTGATTCACTGTATCAAATGTCAAGTAGAGACAGATTCAAGCCATGTGCTGTCTGTGTTTGTTATGAATAAGGAGTGCATTTCAGACACTGCCACAAGCTCTCTTCAGAATGCCACTGACGATGATATAACCGTACGTCAATCACATAGATTCAACTACACTATATATACAAAAGTATGTGGACAACCCTTCAAATGACTGGATTCGGCTATTTCAGCCAAACACGTTGTCGGCAGGTGTATACAATTGAGCACTCAGTCAGGCAATCTCCATAGACAAACATTGGCAGTAAAATGGCCTCACTGAAGAGCTCAGTGACTTTCAAAGTGGCACCGTCATAGGATGCCACCTTTACAACAAGTCAGTTCGTCAAATGTCTGCCCTGCTAGAGCTGCCCCGGTCAACTGTAAGTGTTGTTATTGTGAAGTAGAAACGTCGAGGAGCAACAGCGGCTCAAGTGGTAGGCCACACAAGCTCACAGAACAAGACCACCGTGTCGCATGTAAAAGTAATCTGTCCTCGGTCGCAACACTCACTACACTCACTACCGTGTTCCAAACTTCCTCTTGAAGCAACATCAGCACAATAAACTATTCGTCGGGAGCTTCATGAAACATCTATGGCCGCGTAGCCGCTCACAAGACTAATATCACCATGCGCAATGCCAAGTGTCAGCTGGAGTGGTGTAAAGCTCACCACCATTAGACTCTGGAGCAGTGGAAATGTGTTCTCTAGAGTGGTGTAAAGCTCACCGGCATTAGACTCTGGAGCAGTGGAAATGTGTTCTCTGGAGTGGTGTAAAGATCACCACCATTAGACTCTGGAGCAGTGGAAATGTGTTCTCTGGAGTGGTGTAAAGCTCGCCACCATTGGACTCTGGAGCAGTGGAAATGTGTTCTCTGGAGTGGTGTAAAGCTCGCCTCCATTGGACTCTGGAGCAGTGGAAATGTGTTCTCTGGAGTGGTGTAAAGCTCACCACCATTAGACTCTGGAGCAGTGGAAATGTGTTCTCTGGAGTGGTGTAAAGCTCGCCACCATTAGACTCTGTAGCAGTGGAAATGTGTTCTCTGGAGTGGTGTAAAGCTCGCCACCATTAGACTCTGTAGCAGTGGAAATGTGTTCTCTGGAGTGGTGTAAAGCTCGCCACCATTAGACTCTGGAGCAGTGGAAATGTGTTCTCTGGAGTGGTGTAAAGCTCACCACCATTAGACTCTGGAGCAGTGGAAATGTGTTCTCTGGAGTGGTGTAAAGCTCACCACCATTAGACTCTGGAGCAGTGGAAATGCGTTCTCTGGAGTGGTGTAAAGCTCGCCGCCATTAGACTCTGGAGCAGTGGAAATGTGTTCTCTGGAGTGGTGTAAAGCTCACCACCATTAGACTCTGGAGCAGTGGAAATGCGTTCTCTGGAGTGGTGTAAAGCTCACCACCATTAGACTCTGGAGCAGTGGAAATGTGTTCTCTGGAGTGGTGTAAAGCTCACCACCATTAGACTCTGGAGCAGTGGAAATGTGTTCTCTGGAGTGGTGTAAAGCTCACCACCATTAGACTCTGTAGCAGTGGAAATGTGTTCTCTAGAGTGGTGTAAAGCTCACCACCATTAGACTCTGGAGCAGTGGAAATGTGTTCGCTGGAGTGGTGTAAAGCTCACCACCATTAGACTCTGGAGCAGTGGAAATGTGTTCTCTGGAGTGGTGTAAAGCTCACCACCATTGGACTCTGGAGCAGTGGAAATGTGTTCTCTGGAGTGGTGTAAAGCTCACCACCATTAGACTCTGGAGCAGTGGAAATGTGTTCTCTGGAGTGGTGTAAAGCTCGCCACCATTAGACTCTGGAGCAGTGGAAATGTGTTCTCTGGAGTGGTGTAAAGCTCACCACCATTAGACTCTGGAGCAGTGGAAATGTGTTCTCTGGAGTGGTGTAAAGCTCGCCACCATTAGACTCTGGAGCAGTGGAAATGTGTTCTCTGGAGTGGTGTAAAGCTCGCCACCATTAGACTCTGGAGCAGTGGAAATGTGTTCTCTGGAGTGGTGTAAAGCTCGCCACCATTAGACTCTGGAGCAGTGGAAATGTGTTCTCTGGAGTGGTGTAAAGCTCGCCACCATTAGACTCTGGAGCAGTGGAAATGTGTTCTCTGGAGTGGTGTAAAGCTCGCCACCATTAGACTCTGGAGCAGTGGAAATGTGTTCTCTGGAGTGGTGTAAAGCTCGCCACCATTAGACTCTGGAGCAGTGGAAATGTGTTCTCTGGAGTGGTGTAAAGCTCGCCGCCATTAGACTCTGGAGCAGTGGAAATGTGTTCTCTGGAGTGGTGTAAAGCTCGCCGCCATTAGACTCTGGAGCAGTGGAAATGTGTTCTCTGGAGTGGTGTAAAGCTCGCCACCATTAGACTCTGGAGCAGTGGAAATGCGTTCTCTGGAGTGATGAATCACGTTTCACCATCTGCCGGGAGAACGTAAACCTGCCCCAATGCAATGTAAAATTTGGTGGAGCAGGATTAATATTCTGGGCTTTTTTTCATGGTTCATCAGTGCCCAACCTCACTAATGGCAAATGGTTGAATGGAAGCAAGTCCCTGCAGCAATGTTCCAACATCTAGTGTAAAGTCTTTCCTTGTAGCAGCAAGGGGGGGGGGGACAACTCCATATTGATGTAACCAAGATTTTGGAATGAAATGTTTGATGATACGTTTGGTCATCTAGTGTATATTACAGTGACTGTCTCAATGTAAAACCCTTTTTTTTTTTTACAATTAAACAAAGGATTATTTAATAAAAATGTCACTATTAGGCTGTAATGGGTATTCAAATGGAGAACAGGGAGGGAGTGAGTAAAAACAGAGGTTCAAAAGTGTTTTGTCTTTTCTGAGGCCTGAAGTTTTTCCTGATTTCTTGAATCTCTGGGTCCTATTCACAGGCTACAACAGGGTACAACATAAACGTTGTTTTCTCACTGTCCCGACCAGGCCAGTTGTCCAATAATCTATTAATAGGCTATATTTGGTTATTATGACGAGCATTTAAAAGCTGTTTAATATTCTTTAGTAATGTCATAACTCTGTTCTTTAGAATGGCGCTGTGTTCATTGCATTCGTAATTTTGTTATTAATTAGAATTTTCCGCCTCTTTTACCATTAAAAATTGCTGGAAGCGTCTAAAAAATGTGCTAAATTTAAAGACAAAGAGGTGATTGAATGTACGACAGTCATATTGATCAAATACAAATTGTATGACTTCTCTTTGTGTAGTCTTCAATGGTGTTCAACAGAAGACTGACAGAGCAGGTAAATGTTGAACTGGAAAGCAAAAAATGTGCTGAGAGGTTCCTGGGCCGGGTCGGTGCTGCTGCTTGGAAAGTGGTGTGGCGGCTCCACACCAGATTGAAAAGTACTGGGGCAAATGCTGTCTCGCCACACGCTGTGAGTAAGTGTTTCCTTACAAAGACCATACTGGAACAAAGCCGAGGAATCTGCTATGCCATAATCAATCAATCAATCAAATGTATTTATAAAAAACTGTCAAAGACCCCAGCCACCCCAGTCATAGACGGTTCTCTCTACTATAGCATGGAAAGCAGTACCGGAGTGCCAAGTCTAAGGACAAACAGGCTTCTCAACAATTTTTACCCCCAAGCCATAAGACTCCTGAACAGGTAACCAAATGGCTACCTGGACTATTTGCATTGTGTGCCCCCCTCCAACCCCTCTTTTACGCTGCTGCTACTCTCTGTCTATCATATATGCATAGTCACTTTAATTATACATACTACCTCAATTGGGCCAACCAACAAGTGCTCCCGCACATTGCTTAACCGGGCTATCTGCATTGTGTCCTGCCACCCACCACCTGCCAACCCCTCTGTTACGCTGCTGCAACTCTCTGTTCATCATATATGCATAGTCACTTTAATCATATCTACATGTACATACTACCTCAATCAGCCCGACTAACCTGTATGTAGCCTCGCTACTTTTATAGCCTCCCTACTGTTTATAGCCTGTTTTTTTTACTGTTGTTTTATTTCTTTACTTATCTATTGTTCACCTAATACATTTTTTGCACTATTGGTTAGAGCCTTTAAGCATTTCACATTTCACTGTATTCGGCACGTGACAAATAAACGTGATTTGATAAAGCCCTTCGTACATCAGCTGATGTCACAAAGAGATACAGAAACCCAGCCTAAAACCCCAAACAGCTAGAAAGGCCAAAACCTAGGAAGAATCCTAGAGAGGAACCAGGCTATGAGGGGTGGCCAGTCCTCTTCTGGCTGTGCTGGGTTGAGATTATAACAGAACACGGCCAAGATGTTCACATGTTCATAGATGACCAACAGGGTCAAATAATAATAATCACAGTGGTTGTAGAGGGTGCTACAGGTCAGCACCTCAGGAGTAAATGTCGGTTGGCTTTGCATAGCCGATCGTTCAGAGTTTCTCTAACACTCCTGCTGTCTCTAGAGAGTTGAAAACAGCAGGTCTGGGACAGGGAGCACGCCCGGTGAACAGGTCAGGGTTCCATAGCCGCAGGCTGAACAGTTGAAACTGGAGCAGTAGCACGGCCAGGTGGACTGGGGACAGCAAGGAGTCATCATGCCAGGTAGTCCTGAGGCATGGTCCTAGAGCTCAGGTCCTCCTCCGAAAGAAAGATAGATAGAAAGAAAGAGAAAAAGAGAGAAAGAGAGAAAGAGAGAGATAATTAGAGAGAGCATACTTAAATTCACACAGGACACTGTATAAGACAGGAGAAATACTCCAGATATAACAGACTGACCCTTGGTGTGGTAAATTCTCAGATTTATCTGGAATCTGACCCAAATTCTGACAGAGTGTGATGTGACACATGTTAAAAGGAAAAGGTTGGACTTAACTGATCTTGGACTCTCTGAAGTTGCTGTGATAGAGTTAGGAAGAGGTTGACATCTGACTGATATCCAGATTGGGCCAGACAGAGGTTGACATCTGACTGATATCCAGATTGGGCCTGACAGAGGTTGACATCTGACTGATATCCAGATTGGGCCTGACAGATCTGACTGATATCCAGATTGGGCCTGACATCTGACTGATATCCAGATTGGGCCTGACAGAGGTTGACATCTGACTGATATCCAGATTGGGCCTGACAGAGGTTGACATCTGACTGATATCCAGAGGTTGACATCTGACTGATATCCAGATTGGGCCTGACAGAGGTTGACATCTGACTGATATCCAGATTGGGCCAGACAGAGGTTGACATCTGACTGATATCCAGATTGGGCCAGACAGAGGTTGACATCTGACTGATATCCAGATTGGGCCTGACAGAGGTTGACATCTGACTGATATCCAGATTGGGCCAGACAGAGGTTGACATCTGACTGATATCCAGATTGGGCCTGACAGAGGTTGACATCTGACTGATATCCAGATTGGGCCAGACAGAGGTTGACATCTGACTGATATCCAGATTGGGCCAGACAGAGGTTGACATCTGACTGATATCCAGTTTGGGCCAGACATCTGACTGAGGTTGACATCTGACTGATATCCAGATTGGGCCAGACAGAGGTTGACATCTGACTGATATCCAGATTGGGCCAGATAGAGGTTGACATCTAACTGATATCCAGATTGGGCCTGACAGAGGTTGACATCTGACTGATATCCAGATTGGGCCTGACAGAGGTTGACATCTGACTGATATCAGATTGGGATATCCAGATTGGGCCAGACAGAGGTTGACATCTGACTGATATCCAGATTGGGCCTGACAGAGGTTGACATCTGACTGATATCCAGATTGGGCCAGACAGAGGTTGACATCTGACTGATATCCAGATTGGGCCAGACAGAGGTTGACATCTGACTGATATCCAGATTGGGCCAGACAGAGGTTGACATCTGACTGATATCCAGATTGGGCCTGACAGAGGTTGACATCTGACTGATATCCAGATTGGGCCAGACAGAGGTTGACATCTGACTGATATCCAGATTGGGCCAGACAGAGGTTGACATCTGACTGATATCCAGATTGGGCCTGACAGAGTTTGTGGTTTTGGCTGATAGTTGGTCTGCAATATGTCTGACGTTGAGTAGAAACAGAATGATGAATGCAGTGTGATCGTGTCTGATCGTGTCCACAGCGATTATGTTGTTTGTTTAAAGTATGATGATATAACTGTGCCTATTTTTCATTGTTATGACTGGCCAGATCAAACAGTGTTAGGCTATTCTATATGTTTGTGTACTCTTCATCTGAAGATCAGGATAGTTGATCAGGAAAAGTGTATACTACTGTTACCAAAACAAGTTTCTCTGCCGACGGACAAGCGCAAAGACAAGTCAAAATATCTAAAGTTAATATAGAGTGAGGGTCATCAAAGCAGCACAACCTAAATGTGCTAATGGGTTGAAATATGGAGTTTAACACATGCCTGTCAATCAAGCCGTTGGCATAGTTACCATTTGACAGTCAGGTCATCATTTCCTTAAAGGGACAGGAGCACTTTAAACATGTTACGCTGCTGTTTCTCACAGATGCTGCTGCCATTTTCCCCTGGGGCTCAAATATGGAACTCGCATTCAGAAATCGGCTGAGCGTGAATAATCGAGTCATTCATTAAAAAAATATATAATGTTTTTACTAATGTATATTCTAGATAATCAATGGCATGTTAGCATTTAGAGATGTGGTGTTGAGATGACATCTTGTTTAGGTCCTGAGCTGAGATTCCTGTGAGGTATTTTTAGTGGTCTTTTTACATTAGGACACGGGTTGAATTGTGCTCGGTGCCAATTCATTCTAACAGTTGAATATAGACAAAACATGATGTACGTACATACTCTAGTTTATTAAAACATATATATATATATATGCCAAACACTTTTATAAACCCAGCCACAAACGTCAACTTAACACATCTCTGTCCAAACACAACCATACAGTGCATACATAAAGGATTCATACCCCTTGACTTATTCCACATGCTGTTGTGTTACAGCCTGGATTCTAAATTGATTTGAATGTTCTATAAAAATATATACAAAATATTTATTGAAAATTAAATACAGAAATATATCATTTCCATAAGTATTCACACCCTTTAGTCAAACATTTTTTTTTGAATAATCTTCGGCAGTGATTACAGCTGTGAGTCTTTCTGGGTAAGTCTCTAAGGCTGTGTCTACACTTGACACCTACATGCGACTTCTGCTATCAGAATATGAAGACGAAGAACTGAAAAGTTGCATTGTGGTCTGATTGTGAAGTGGTCAGTGACACATTGTGCGCACGTCATCAGCACTCCTCATACAGTCTCCAGAAAAACATGTGTTTTGGTAGTTGAGAGGAACCTTTTTTCATTAAACGTTGGGGGAAATACATTATTGCCGTAGATTTTGAAACCGATTTAAGCCACAGGAATATTCAATGTGTATATTTGGCTTTGTGTTTTAGGTTATTGTCCTGCTGAAGGGTGAATTTGTCTCCCGGTGTGTTGGAAAGGAGACTGAATCAGATTTTCCTCTAGGATTTTGCCTGTGCTTAGCTCTATTCAGTTTCTTTTTATCCTAAAAAAATGTCCTAGTTTTTGCAGATTTAAAGCATACCCATAACATGATGCAGCTAACCACCATGTTTGAAAATATGCAGAGTGGTACTCAGTGATGTATTGTGTTGGAATTGCCCCAAACATAACACTTTGTATTCAGGACATTTCTTTGCAACATTTTTGGAAGATTTATTTTTGTGCCTTATTGCAAACAGGATGCATGTTTTGAAATGTGTTGTATTCTGTACAGGCTTTCCTCTTCTCACTCTGTCAATTAGGTTAGTATTGTGGAGTAAATACAATGTTGTTGATCCATATTCTAACAGCCATTAAACTCTGTAACTGTTTTAAAGTCACCATTGACCTCATGGTGAAATCCCTGAGTGGAGTTTTGTTCCTCTCCAGCAACTAAGTTGTCATTGTAGTGACTGGGTGTATTTGTGCACCACCCGAAGTGTAATTAATAACTTCACCATGCTCTAAGTGATATTAAAGGCTGCGTTTTACATGTTTAGCCATCTACCAATAGGTGCCCTTCTTGTGAGTAATTGGAAAACCTCCCTGGTCTTTGTGGTTGAATCTGTGTTTGAAATTGTATGTGTGGGGTACAGAGATGAGGTAGTCATTCAAAAATAATGTTAAACGCTATTCTTGCACACAGAGTAACTTATTAGGTGACTTTTAAGCACATTTTTACTCCTGAACATGTTAAGCCTTACCATAACAATGTGGTGGAATACCTATTGACTCAAGACATTTCAACTTTTAATTTTTAATGAATTTTAACAGAATTTCACTTTGACATTACGTGGTATTGTGTGTAGGCCAGTGACACAAAATCTCAATTTAATCCATTTTAAATTCAGGATGTGGAAAAAGTAAATGGCAGTGAATACTTTCTGAATGCAGTGTACGCCTTCCATTCTACCTTATCACACCCTCCAGTATACATACACAACACCTTCCATTCCACCTTATCACACCCTCCAGTATACATACACAACACCTTCCATTCCACCTTATCACACCCTCCAGTATACATAGACAACACCTTCCATTCCACCTTATCACCCTCCCCCCCAGTATACATACACAACACCTTCCATTCCACCTTATCAAACCCTCCAGTATACATACACAACACCTTCCATTCCACCTTATCACACCCTCCAGTATACATACACAACACCTTCCATTCCACCTTATCACCCTCCCCCCAGTATACATACACAACACCTTCCATTCCACCTTATCAAACCCTCCATTATACATACACAACACCTTCCATTCCACCTTATCACACCCTCCAGTATACATACACAACACCTTCCATTCCACCTTATCACACCCTCCAGTATACATACACAACACCTTCCATTCCACCTTATCACCCTCCCCCCCAGTATACATACACAACACCTTCCATTCCACCTTATCAAACCCTCCAGTATACATACACAACACCTTCCATTCCACCTTATCACACCCTCCAGTATACATACACAACACCTTCCATTCCACCTTATCACCCTCCCCCAGTATACATACACAACACCTTCCATTCCACCTTATCACACCCTCCAGTATACATACACAACACCTTCCATTCCACCTTATCACACCCTCCAGTATACATACACAACACCTTCCATTCCACCTTATCAAACCCTCCAGTATACATACACAACACCTTCCATTCCACCTTATCACACCCTCCAGTATACATACACAACGTGTGACTTTACTTGCCACTACTGTAAGCGACATTTACCTTGATTGAGGAAGAAAATGAGAGGACACTTCAGAATGAATGGTTTCAAAACATATTTATCTTCAACCGGTAGCAGCAAAAAGGAGGCCAGTCGTCAGTGTTTCAATTCCTCCCCTTTTGTCACCCAGGTTCTCAGAATTGACTGAAATGTTATTATGGACTGACTAACTTTGACTTGTCAGATACCTGCAACCTGTCATGATTTCAAATGTGTCTGCAGGGTCTCCTGCCTTAAAACTCAGACTGAAGTCCTGTATAATTTTCCCATCTTCCCAGCTCCCTCTGTGCTAAATTGCATTGGAAGATGGATTCTTGGCATGTGAGTTTGTCAGTCCTGCGCCAGGGAAGACTTTATGCACTGGTAAACCCTGAAAGAAGTGGATTCTAGAGCGATGGAAGGAAATAAAAGTGGAGAGTCAAGTGTCCGCTGCTCTAGCAGGTCTTTGGGCCTGTATCGTATTTTTGTGTGATTGTATGTATTTCGCAAAATGTAGATATTTGGAGATATCTTTTTGAGCTTCTTCACATGGAATTTGCAATTCCATACATTAGCTTTGCAATGATCATTCATATTTAATATGGAATATTAATATACTGTACAATAAATATATATATTTTTATATCACAAATGAATGACTTCAATGCATTAAGTTAAAAGGAAAGGTGGTCAGAAAATGAATGACAGTGGATGGTGGTATGCGAACCCAATGTTAACGCTTAATGGCATTTCTCTGACCCTTAACCTTAACTTATTAACCTCACTAAAACATGACCTTAATCTTTAACCTTGTTCGTAAGTATAACCTTATGTTATTCATTTTGACCCCTTTGCCAGGTTCTACCGGTCCAATGAATGTTGTTTTTTCCTTCACTGAACAGATGCTCTTATCCAGAGCTAATTACAGTTAGTGCCATCATCATAAGACAGCTAGGTGGGACAACCACATTTCACAGGGATAGAAAGTACATTCTTCCTCAATGACGTAGAGCTAAAAGTTGGGGTCGAGAGGGGGGCTTGTTCTTTTAACTTCTTTGCTTGATGAAGTAGCTTCAACCTCTTCTCTGTAAGGTGGATGGCACTCTGTAGTAAGATGGCACTCTGCAGTAAGATGGCACTCTATAGTAAGATGGCACGCTATAGTAACTCTATAGTAAGATGGCACTCTATAGTAACTCTATAGTAAGATGGCACGCTATAGTAACTCTACAGTAAGATGGCACTCTATAGTAAGATGGCACGCTATAGTAACTCTATAGTAAGATGGGACTCTATAGTAAGATGGCACTCTGCAGTAAGGTGGCACTCTGCAGTAAGGTGGCACTCTGCAGGAAGGTGGCACTCTGCAGGAAGGTGGCACTCTGCAGGAAGGTGGCACTCTGCAGGAAGGTGGCACTCTGCAGGAAGGTGGCACTCTGCAGGAAGGTGGCACTCTGCAGTAAGGTGGCACTCTGCAGTAAGGTGGCACTCTGCAGTAAGGTGGCACTCTGCAGTAAGGTGGCACTCTGCAGTAAGGTGGCACTCTGCAGTAAGATGGCACTCTATAGTAAGATGGAACTCTGCAGTAAGATGGAACTCTGCAGTAAGATGGCACTCTATAGTAAGATGGCACTCTATAGTAAGATGGCACTCTATAGTAAGATGGCACTCTATAGTAAGATGGCACTCTATAGTAAGATGGCACTCTATAGTAAGATGGCACTCTACAGTAAGATGGCACTCTACAGTAAGATGGCACTCTATAGTAAGATGGCACTCTATAGTAAGATGGCACTCTGCAGTAAGATGGCACTCTGCAGTAAGATGGCACTCTGTAGTAAGATGGCACTCTGTAGTAAGATGGCACTCTGCAGTAAGACGGCACTCTGCAGTAAGACGGCACTCTGCAGTAAGACGGCACTCTATAGTAAGACGGCACTCTATAGTAAGACGGCACTCTGCAGTAAGATGGCACTCTGCAGTAAGATGGCACTCTGCAGTAAGATGGCACTCTGCAGTAAGATGGCACTCTGCAGTAAGATGGCACTCTGCAGTAAGATGGCACTCTGCAGTAAGATGGCACTCTGCAGTAAGATGGCACTCTGCAGTAAGATGGCACTCTGCAGTAAGATGGCACTCTGCAGTAAGATGGCACTCTGCAGTAAGATGGCACTCTATAGTAAGATGGCACTCTATAGTAAGATGGCACTCTGCAGTAAGATGGCACTCTGCAGTAAGATGGCACTCTGCAGTAAGATGGCACTCTGCAGTAAGATGGCACTCTGCAGTAAGATGGCACTCTGCAGTAAGATGGCACTCTGCAGTAAGATGGCACTCTATAGTAAGATGGCACTCTATAGTAAGATGGCACTCTGCAGTAAGATGGCACTCTGCAGTAAGATGGCACTCTGCAGTAAGATGGCACTCTGCAGTAAGATGGCACTCTATAGTAAGATGGCACTCTATAGTAAGATGGCACTCTGCAGTAAGATGGCACTCTGCAGTAAGATGGCACTCTGCAGTAAGATGGCACTCTGCAGTAAGATGGCACTCTGCAGTAAGATGGCACTCTATATTAATATGGCACTATGCAGTAAGATGGCACTCTATAGTAAGATGGAACTCTGCAGTAAGATGGAACTCTGCAGTAAGATGGAACTCTGCAGGAAGGTGGCACTCTATAGTAAGATGGCACTCTATAGTAAGATGGCACTCTATAGTAAGATGGCACTCTATAGTAAGATGGCACTCTATAGTAAGATGGCACTCTATAGTAAGATGGCACTCTACAGTAAGATGGCACTCTATAGTAAGATGGCACTCTATAGTAAGATGGAACTCTGCAGTAAGATCGCAACTCTATAGTAAGATCGCAACTCTATAGTAAGATCGCAACTCTATAGTAAGATGGCACTCTGCAGTAAGATGGCACTCTGCAGTAAGATGGCACTCTGCAGTAAGATGGCACTCTGCAGTAAGATGGCACTCTGCAGTAAGATGGCACTCTGTAGTAAGATGGCACTCTATAGTAAGATGGCACTCTATAGTAAGATGGCACTCTGTAATAAGATGGCACTCTGTAATAAGATGGCACTCGGCAGTAAGATGGCACTCGGCAGTAAGATGGCACTCTGCAGTAAGATGGCACTCTGCAGTAAGATGGCACTCTGCAGTAAGATGGCACTCTGCAGTAAGATGGCACTCTGCAGTAAGATGGCACTCTGCAGTAAGATGGCACTCTGCAGTAAGATGGCACTCTGCAGTAAGATGGCACTCTATAGTAAGATGGCACTCTGCAGTAAGATGGCACTCTGCAGTAAGATGGCACTCTGCAGTAAGATGGCACTCTGCAGTAAGATGGCACTCTGCAGTAAGATGGCACTCTATAGTAAGATGGCACTCTATAGTAAGATGGCACTCTGCAGTAAGATGGCACTCTGCAGTAAGATGGCACTCTGCAGTAAGATGGCACTCTGCAGTAAGATGGCACTCTGCAGTAAGATGGCACTCTGCAGTAAGATGGCACTCTGCAGTAAGATGGCACTCTATAGTAAGATGGCACTCTATAGTAAGATGGCACTCTGCAGTAAGATGGCACTCTGCAGTAAGATGGCACTCTGCAGTAAGATGGCACTCTATAGTAAGATGGCACTCTGCAGTAAGATGGCACTCTGCAGTAAGATGGCACTCTGCAGTAAGATGGCACTCTATAGTAAGATGGCACTCTGCAGTAAGATGGCACTCTATAGTAAGATGGCACTCTGCAGTAAGATGGCACTCTGCAGTAAGATGGCACTCTGCAGTAAGATGGCACTCTGCAGTAAGATGGCACTCTATAGTAAGATGGCACTCTGCAGTAAGATGGCACTCTGCAGTAAGATGGCACTCTGCAGTAAGATGGCACTCTGCAGTAAGATGGCACTCTGCAGTAAGATGGCACTCTGCAGTAAGATGGCACTCTGCAGTAAGATGGCACTCTATAGTAAGATGGCACTCTGCAGTAAGATGGCACTCTATAGTAAGATGGCACTCTATAGTAAGATGGCACTCTATAGTAAGATGGCACTCTATAGTAAGATGGCACTCTGCAGTAAGATGGCACTCTGCAGTAAGATGGCACTCTGCAGTAAGATGGCACTCTGCAGTAAGATGGCACTCTGCAGTAAGATGGCACTCTGCAGTAAGATGGCACTCTGCAGTAAGATGGCACTCTGCAGTAAGATGGCACTCTATAGTAAGATGGCACTCTATAGTAAGATGGCACTCTGCAGTAAGGTGGCACTCTGCAGTAAGGTGGCACTCTGTAGTAAGATGGCACTCTACAGTAAGATGGCACTCTACAGTAAGATGGCACTCTACAGTAAGATGGCACTCTACAGTAAGATGGCACTCTATAGTAAGATGGCACTCTATAGTAAGATGGAACTCTATAGTAAGATGGAACTCTGCAGTAAGATGGAACTCTGCAGTAAGATGGCACTCTGTAGTAAGATCGCAACTCTATAGTAAGATGGCACTCTGCAGTAAGATGGCACTCTGTAGTAAGATGGCACTCTGCAGTAAGATGGCACTCTGCAGTAAGATGGCACTCTGCAGTAAGGTTGCACTCTGTAGTAAGATGGCACTCGGCAGTAAGATGGCACTCGGCAGTAAGATGGCACTCTATAGTAAGATGGCACTCTGCAGTAAGATGGCACTCTGCAGTAAGATGGCACTCTGCAGTAAGATGGCACTCTGCAGTAAGATGGCACTCTGCAGTAAGATGGCACTCTGCAGTAAGATGGCACTCTGCAGTAAGATGGCACTCTATAGTAAGATGGCACTCTATAGTAAGATGGCACTCTGCAGTAAGATGGCACTCTACAGTAAGATGGCACTCTACAGTAAGATGGCACTCTACAGTAAGATGGCACTCTACAGTAAGATGGCACTCTATAGTAAGATGGCACTCTATAGTAAGATGGAACTCTGCAGTAAGATGGAACTCTGCAGTAAGATGGCACTCTGTAGTAAGATCGCAACTCTATAGTAAGATCGCAACTCTATAGTAAGATGGCACTCTGCAGTAAGATGGCACTCTGCAGTAAGATGGCACTCTGTAGTAAGATGGCACTCTGCAGTAAGATGGCACTCTGCAGTAAGGTTGCACTCTGCAGTAAGGTTGCACTCTGTAGTAAGATGGCACTCGGCAGTAAGATGGCACTCGGCAGTAAGATGGCACTCTATAGTAAGATGGCACTCTGCAGTAAGATGGCACTCTGCAGTAAGATGGCACTCTGCAGTAAGATGGCACTCTGCAGTAAGATGGCACTCTATAGTAAGATGGCACTCTGCAGTAAGATGGCACTCTGCAGTAAGATGGCACTCTGCAATAAGATGGCACTCTATGGTAAGATGGCACTCTATGGTAAGATGGCACTCGGCAGTAAGATGGCACTCTGCAGTAAGATGGCACTCTGCAGTAAGATGGCACTCTGTAGTAAGATGGCACTCTATAGTAAGATGGCACTCTATAGTAAGATGGCACTCTATAGTAAGATGGCACTCTATAGTAAGATGGCACTCTATAGTAAGATGGCACTCTGCAGTAAGATGGCACTCTGCAGTAAGATGGCACTCTGTAGTAAGATGGCACTCTGCAGTAAGATGGCACTCTGCAGTAAGATGGCACTCTGCAGTAAGATGGCACTCTATAGTAAGATGGCACTCTGTAGTAAGATGGCACTCTGCAGTAAGATGGCACTCTGCAGTAAGATGGCACTCTGCAGTAAGATGGCACTCTGCAGTAAGATGGCACTCTGCAGTAAGATGGCACTCTGCAGTAAGATGGCACTCTGCAGTAAGATGGCACTCTGCAGTAAGATGGCACTCTGCAGTAAGATGGCACTCTGCAGTAAGATGGCACTCTGCAGTAAGATGGCACTCTGCAGTAAGATGGCACTCTGCAGTAAGATGGCACTCTATAGTAAGATGGCACTCTGCAGTAAGATGGCACTCTGCAGTAAGATGGCACTCTGCAGTAAGATGGCACTCTGCAGTAAGATGGCACTCTATAGTAAGATGGCACTCTATAGTAAGATGGCACTCTGCAGTAAGATGGCACTCTGCAGTAAGATGGCACTCTGCAGTAAGATGGCACTCTGCAGTAAGATGGCACTCTGCAGTAAGATGGCACTCTGCAGTAAGATGGCACTCTGCAGTAAGATGGCACTCTATAGTAAGATGGCACTCTATAGTAAGATGGCACTCTGCAGTAAGATGGCACTCTGCAGTAAGATGGCACTCTGCAGTAAGATGGCACTCTGCAGTAAGATGGCACTCTGTAGTAAGATGGCACTCTGCAGTAAGATGGCACTCTGCAGTAAGATGGCACTCTGCAGTAAGATGGCACTCTGCAGTAAGATGGCACTCTGCAGTAAGATGGCACTCTATAGTAAGATGGCACTCTATAGTAAGATGGCACTCTGCAGTAAGATGGCACTCTGCAGTAAGATGGCACTCTGCAGTAAGATGGCACTCTGCAGTAAGATGGCACTCTGCAGTAAGATGGCACTCTGCAGTAAGATGGCACTCTGCAGTAAGATGGCACTCTATAGTAAGATGGCACTCTATAGTAAGATGGCACTCTGCAGTAAGATGGCACTCTGCAGTAAGATGGCACTCTGCAGTAAGATGGCACTCTATAGTAAGATGGCACTCTGCAGTAAGATGGCACTCTGCAGTAAGATGGCACTCTGCAGTAAGATGGCACTCTATAGTAAGATGGCACTCTGCAGTAAGATGGCACTCTATAGTAAGATGGCACTCTGCAGTAAGATGGCACTCTGCAGTAAGATGGCACTCTGCAGTAAGATGGCACTCTGCAGTAAGATGGCACTCTATAGTAAGATGGCACTCTGCAGTAAGATGGCACTCTGCAGTAAGATGGCACTCTGCAGTAAGATGGCACTCTGCAGTAAGATGGCACTCTGCAGTAAGATGGCACTCTGCAGTAAGATGGCACTCTGCAGTAAGATGGCACTCTATAGTAAGATGGCACTCTGCAGTAAGATGGCACTCTATAGTAAGATGGCACTCTATAGTAAGATGGCACTCTATAGTAAGATGGCACTCTATAGTAAGATGGCACTCTGCAGTAAGATGGCACTCTGCAGTAAGATGGCACTCTGCAGTAAGATGGCACTCTGCAGTAAGATGGCACTCTGCAGTAAGATGGCACTCTGCAGTAAGATGGCACTCTGCAGTAAGATGGCACTCTATAGTAAGATGGCACTCTATAGTAAGATGGCACTCTGCAGTAAGGTGGCACTCTGCAGTAAGGTGGCACTCTGTAGTAAGATGGCACTCTACAGTAAGATGGCACTCTACAGTAAGATGGCACTCTACAGTAAGATGGCACTCTACAGTAAGATGGCACTCTATAGTAAGATGGCACTCTATAGTAAGATGGAACTCTATAGTAAGATGGAACTCTGCAGTAAGATGGAACTCTGCAGTAAGATGGCACTCTGTAGTAAGATCGCAACTCTATAGTAAGATGGCACTCTGCAGTAAGATGGCACTCTGTAGTAAGATGGCACTCTGCAGTAAGATGGCACTCTGCAGTAAGATGGCACTCTGCAGTAAGGTTGCACTCTGTAGTAAGATGGCACTCGGCAGTAAGATGGCACTCTATAGTAAGATGGCACTCTGCAGTAAGATGGCACTCTGCAGTAAGATGGCACTCTGCAGTAAGATGGCACTCTGCAGTAAGATGGCACTCTGCAGTAAGATGGCACTCTGCAGTAAGATGGCACTCTGCAGTAAGATGGCACTCTATAGTAAGATGGCACTCTATAGTAAGATGGCACTCTGCAGTAAGATGGCACTCTACAGTAAGATGGCACTCTACAGTAAGATGGCACTCTACAGTAAGATGGCACTCTACAGTAAGATGGCACTCTATAGTAAGATGGCACTCTATAGTAAGATGGAACTCTGCAGTAAGATGGAACTCTGCAGTAAGATGGCACTCTGTAGTAAGATCGCAACTCTATAGTAAGATCGCAACTCTATAGTAAGATGGCACTCTGCAGTAAGATGGCACTCTGCAGTAAGATGGCACTCTGTAGTAAGATGGCACTCTGCAGTAAGATGGCACTCTGCAGTAAGGTTGCACTCTGCAGTAAGGTTGCACTCTGTAGTAAGATGGCACTCGGCAGTAAGATGGCACTCGGCAGTAAGATGGCACTCTATAGTAAGATGGCACTCTGCAGTAAGATGGCACTCTGCAGTAAGATGGCACTCTGCAGTAAGATGGCACTCTGCAGTAAGATGGCACTCTATAGTAAGATGGCACTCTGCAGTAAGATGGCACTCTGCAGTAAGATGGCACTCTGCAATAAGATGGCACTCTATGGTAAGATGGCACTCTATGGTAAGATGGCACTCGGCAGTAAGATGGCACTCTGCAGTAAGATGGCACTCTGCAGTAAGATGGCACTCTGTAGTAAGATGGCACTCTATAGTAAGATGGCACTCTATAGTAAGATGGCACTCTATAGTAAGATGGCACTCTATAGTAAGATGGCACTCTATAGTAAGATGGCACTCTGCAGTAAGATGGCACTCTGCAGTAAGATGGCACTCTGTAGTAAGATGGCACTCTGCAGTAAGATGGCACTCTGCAGTAAGATGGCACTCTGCAGTAAGATGGCACTCTATAGTAAGATGGCACTCTATAGTAAGATGGCACTCTGCAGTAAGATGGCACTCTGCAGTAAGATGGCACTCTGCAGTAAGATGGCACTCTGCAGTAAGATGGCACTCTGCAGTAAGATGGCACTCTGCAGTAAGATGGCACTCTGCAGTAAGATGGCACTCTGCAGTAAGATGGCACTCTATAGTAAGATGGCACTCTGCAGTAAGATGGCACTCTGCAGTAAGATGGCACTCTGCAGTAAGATGGCACTCTGCAGTAAGATGGCACTCTGCAGTAAGATGGCACTCTGCAGTAAGATGGCACTCTATAGTAAGATGGCACTCTATAGTAAGATGGCACTCTGCAGTAAGATGGCACTCTGCAGTAAGATGGCACTCTGCAGTAAGATGGCACTCTGTAGTAAGATGGCACTCTGTAGTAAGATGGCACTCTGCAGTAAGATGGCACTCTGCAGTAAGATGGCACTCTGCAGTAAGATGGCACTCTGCAGTAAGATGGCACTCTGCAGTAAGATGGCACTCTATAGTAAGATGGCACTCTATAGTAAGATGGCACTCTGCAGTAAGATGGCACTCTGCAGTAAGATGGCACTCTGCAGTAAGATGGCACTCTGCAGTAAGATGGCACTCTATAGTAAGATGGCACTCTATAGTAAGATGGCACTCTGCAGTAAGATGGCACTCTGCAGTAAGATGGCACTCTATAGTAAGATGGCACTCTATAGTAAGATGGCACTCTATAGTAAGATGGCACTCTGCAGTAAGATGGCACTCTGCAGTAAGATGGCACTCTGCAGTAAGATGGCACTCTGCAGTAAGATGGCACTCTGCAGTAAGATGGCACTCTGCAGTAAGATGGCACTCTGCAGTAAGATGGCACTCTATAGTAAGATGGCACTCTATAGTAAGATGGCACTCTGCAGTAAGATGGCACTCTGCAGTAAGATGGCACTCTGCAGTAAGATGGCACTCTGCAGTTAGATGGCACTCTGCAGTTAGATGGCACTCTGCAGTTAGATGGCACTCTGCAGTTAGATGGCACTCTGCAGTAAGATGGCACTCTGTAGTAAGATGGCACTCTATAGTAAGATGGCACTCTGCAGTAAGATGGCACTCTGCAGTAAGATGGCACTCTGCAGTAAGATGGCACTCTGCAGTAAGATGGCACTCTGCAGTAAGATGGCACTCTGCAGTAAGATGGCACTCTGCAGTAAGGTTGCTCTCCATTGGATAGTTGCCGTCTTACAGGCTCCTGACCAATTGTTTATAATTGTTTTTACGCTGGTCTTATTAACTTGTTTTGTACATAATGTCTCCGCCATAATTTCCAATGACCGAACGCAGCTGCTGGACATCAGAACAGCGATTATATGCCTCGATTTGGATGAATATTTCTTCTTCAATGAGTCGGCAGCTCTGTATGTTCTGCTTTCTCCGGACTAGACCCTATTCCCCGGGACTCAAAAGAGGAAATAGAGACTGGCGAGGCGGAATCCTGACTCGGTTACGACGACGGGAGGAGTGGTTTGTCTCGTTGTTATTAACAATAGCTGGTGCACCATCGCTAATGTCAAGGAAGTCTCAAGTTTTTTGCTCACCTGAGTAAGAGTTCCTTATGATATGCTGCAGACCATACTATTTACAAGAGAATTTCCATGTATATTTTTTCGGAGCTGTCCATTTACCGCCACAAACCGACACTGGCACTAAGACCGCACTCAATGAGCTGTATAGGGCCCTACGCAAACAAGACAATCAACATCCAGAGGCAGTTTCTCGTGGTGTTTTTAATGGTGATTTTAATGCAGCACTGTTGTTGTTGAATGCTGTTGAACGCCGAAACCCTGAACTAGAGACCTCAGTTTAAAAGCTGACAGAGTTTTTATATGCTTTTATTTGATTTTGGATCCTGAAGCTCTGTTGGGCTTAGTTGCTGTGAGTGCTGCTGTCTGTCACGGGATCCTGACAGATTCCTCAGAGGGGGAGAGACACGAAAGCCCAGCTAGCCTAGCTGGCTCGGCGGTCTCAAATGGAGGTTGACTTTCAGTGTAGCAACAACTGCTTGGGGAGGACTACAGGAGCGAAGTGGCTACTCTTAGCAAGCAAGGAGACAACCTACACCAGCTATTGGGGAATCCAAGCCCGCCGACTTTTCTTGGAAGTTTTGCCGCAGTGTCGTCTCTCCACAGCCAACTGGCCGTTACTCAGCAGGGTTCTATATCCAGAGGGGACGAAGCTGTTCTCGACGCAAGCAAGCAGCCATGGTGTACATCATTCTCCGTGGAAGTCGAAGAAAGCTTCCTCTGGCAAAGGGGGTCTCCTTGGAGATGTTGAGTCCGGATCTGACACAGACCAGTAACAGCTTTGCCGCCCTGGATCCAGAGGTTCCAGTGCTTTCTTCCTTGTGGGCTTCCCATTCAAGATTGTATTTGGAGGTTGATTCTTGGTTGTGTCTCCCTCTCCGGTGGCTTCTACCTTGAGTTCAGATCCTCGAAGCTCCCACCCTCATCAGACCGTGAGGCTGCCTGAGAGTCTGGCCCAATCAACATCACCAGCTGTCATCATAGGCAGCTCTATGGTGAGAAACATCTCTGTCCCCAAGGCAAAAACCCTGTTATACCCAGGAGCACGAGTGCAGGACATAACAAGGCTGCTTCCGACTGTTTTACCACAGATGCCGGGAGCTGACACTGTCATAGTCCATGTGGGGTCAAAAGACTGCGTTGAAACAATGACTTTTAAATGATCCAAGACCAGCTCAGTTAATCCCTACCATTGTGACAATGAGTCATCATAATGCTGCATCTAATGTACATGATACTAGGGGCATTTTCAATCACAATGTAAGTAACTTCATTTGTGTACCACTAATTGCACTGAATACCTCTGTTTATCCTACAGCTGTTGAATGCAGCAATCATGAGCCTATGAACCAGAGTTCCTCTGTTAGCACTGAGGTGGTGTGCCCTAGTAGGATGACCACTTTGTGCAGCTCACCCTGCACTATCAGCTCCAATATAAATAATATGCGCTAGAGTACTTCTGATAAGCCTCACAGCATTAAAAACAATCAAGCAACCCAGAAAAGTGTCAGGACCCGGTTACGAACCCGGGTCTCCGGAGTGAGAAACAGTCACTTAACCAACTGAGCCACGAATAGTCGGCAGAACCCAGAAGATGAGGCAGACACAGCAGTACTTGAGACGGTGTATTTAATGAAGTAAAAAGTGAAGTCCTTCAGGAAAACATGTAACTCCACAACCTCAAAAGGAATTCCACAAGAACAAAGGTAATCCTCCAAGACAAAAAGGTCAATCCACAAGGTGGTAGGTATAGCATAAAAAGCCTCAAAAGATACTCAAAAATAAATAAACAAGAACAAAAAAACAGAATTCCACAAGAGAGTCCACCGGGATCAACAAGAGTTCACAGAATACTAGGGCTGGGTGCTAACATACAAACACAGAGCAAAGAACTGAGGAAAACTAAGGGTTTAAATACAATCAGGGGAAACGAGGCACAGGTGCAAATAATAATGGGGATCAAGGGAAAACAAAAGGTCAAAAAGCACAATGGGGGCATCTAGTGACCAAAAACCGGAACAACCCTGGCCAAATCCTGACAGAAAAGTGCTAAAAATAGCTCATATTAACATATGTAGCCTGAGAAACAAGCTCCATGAAGTCAATAACTTGCTTGTAACAGATGACATCTCTGAAACTCACTTAGATAATAGCTTTGCTGATACAGTGATATCAATACATGGTTAAAACATCTACCAAAAATACAGAAGTGTCAAGCTCTGTTGCGGTCAATATTCACAACGATATTCCTGTAAAGCTTAGAGACGATCTAATGTTAAATACTGTTGAAGAAATATGTCTACATGTTCATCTGCCTCACCTTAAGCCCATTCTGGTGGGAAGCTGCTATAGACCAGCGGGTGCTAACAATCAGTATCTGGATAATATCTTTGAGATGCTTGATGTATGTGATATCATCAGATATATGTGATTTCAAGAGAGAAATATATTTTCTGGGTGATTTAAATATTGACTGACTTTCATCAAGCTGCCCACTCGTTCTGCGAGGCGACCTAAACTGGAACATGCTTAACACCCCAGCCATCCTACAATCTAAGCTTGATGCCCTCAATCTCACACAAATTATCAATGAACCTACCAGGTATCTCCCCAAAGTCGTTAACACGGACACCCTCATAGATATCATCCTAACCAACTTGCCCTCTAAATCTACCTCTGCTGTCTTCAACCAAGATCTCAGCGATCACTGCCTCATTGCCTGCATCCGTAATGGGTCAGCGGTCAAACGACCTGCACTCATCACTGTCAAACGCTCCCTGAAACACTTCAGCGAGCAGGCCTTTCTAATCGACCTGGCCCGGGGTATCCTGGAAGGATATTGATCTCATCCCGTCAGTAGAGGATGCCTGGTTATTTTTTTAAAATGCCTTCCTAACCATCTTAAATAAGCATGCCCCATTCAAGAAATGTAGATCCAGGAACAGATAAAGCCCTTGGTTCTCCCCAGACCTGACTGCCCTACACAAAAACATCCTATGGCGTTCTGCAGTAGCATCGAACAGCCCCCGTGATATGCAGCTTTTCAGGGAAGCTAGAAACCATTATACACAGGCAGTTAGAAAAGCCAAGGCTAGCTTTTTCAAGCAGAAATTTGCTTCCTGCAGCACTAACTCAAAAAAGTTCTGGGACACTGTAAAGTCCATGGAGAATAAGAAGACCTCCTGCAAGCTGCCCACTGCACTGAAGATAGGAAACACTGTCACCACTGATAAATCCACTATAATTGAGAATTTCAACAAGCATTTTTCTACGGCTGAACATGCTTTCCACCTGGCTAACCCCACTCCAACAGCACTGGACCCCCCACAGCAACTCGCCCAAGCCTTCCCCATTTCTCCTTCTCCCAAATCCAGTCAGCTGATGTTCTGAAAGAGCTGGAAAATCTGGACCCCTACAAATCAACCATGCTAGACAATCTGGACCCTTTCTTTCTAAAATTATCTGCCGAAATTGTTGCCACCCCAATTACTAGCCTGTTCAACGTCTCTTTCATGTCGTCTGAGATTCCCAGAGATTGGAAAGCAGCTGCGGTCATCCCCATCATCAAAGGGGAGGACACTCTTGACCCAACCTGCACACAGACCTATATCTATCCTACCCTGCCTTTCTAAGGTCTTCAAAAGCCAAGTCAACAAACAGATTACCGACCATTTTGAATCTCACCATACCCTCTCTGCTATGCAATCTGGTTTCAGAGCTGGTCATGGGTGCACCTCAGCCACGCTCAAGGTCCTAAACGATGTCTTAACCGCCATCGATAAGAAACATTACTGTGCAGCCGTATTCATTGATCTGGCCAAGGTTTTGGACTCTGTCCATCACCGCATTCTTATTGGCAGACTCGACAGCCTTGGTTTCTCAAATGATTGCATTGCCTGGTTCACCAACTACTTCTGTGATAGAGTTCAGTGTGTCAAATCAGAGGGTCTGTTGTCCGGACCCCTGGCAGTGTCTATGGGGGTGCCACAGGTTTCCATTCTTGGACCGACTCTCTTCTCTGTATACATCAATGATGTCGCTCTTGCTGCTGGTGAGTCTCTGATCCACCTCTACGCAGATGACACCATTCTGTATACTTCTGGCCCTTCTTTGGACACTGTGTTAACAATCCTCCAAGGAAGCTTCAATGCCATACAACTCGCCTTCCATGGCCTCCAATTGCTCTTAAATACAAGTAAAACTAAATGCATGCTCTTCAACCCGATCGCTGCCTGCACCTGCCCGCCTGTCCAACATCACTACTCTGGACGGCTCTGACTTAGAATACGTGGACAACTACAAATACCTAGGTGGCTGGTTAGACTGTAAACTCTCCTTCCAGACCCACATCAAACATCACCAATCCAAAGTTAAATCTAGAATTGCCTTCCTATTTTGCAACAAAACATCCTTCACTCATGCCGCCAAACATACCCTTGTAAACTGACCATCCTACCAATCCTCGACTTCGGTGATGTCATTTACAAAATAGCCTCCAATACCCAACTCAACAAATTGGATGCAGTCTATCACAACGCCATCCGTTTTGTCACCAAAGCCCCATATACTACCCACCATTGCGACCTGTACGCTCTCGTTGGCTGGCCCTCGCTTCATACTCGTCGCCAAACCCACTGGCTCCATGTCATCTACAATACCATGCTAGGTAAAGCCCCGCCTTATCTCAGCTCACTGGTCACCATAACAGCACCCACCTGTAGCACGCGCTCCAGCGGGTATATCTCTCTGGTCACCCCCAAAACCAATTCTTCCTTTGGCCGCCTCTCCTTCCAGTTCTCTGCTGCCAATGACTGGAACACACTGCAAAGATCTCTGAAACTGGAAACACTTATCTCCCTCACTAGCTTTAAGCACCAGCTGTCAGAGCAGCTCACAGATTACTGCACCTGTACATAGCCCATCTATAATTTAGCCCAAACAACTACCTCTTCCCCTACTGTATTTATTTCATTTTATTTATTTATTTAATTAATTTGCTCCCTTGCACCACATTATTGTATTTCTACTTTGCACATTCTTTCACTGCAAATCTACCATTCCAGTGTTTTTCTTGCTATATTGTATTTACTTTGCCACCATGGCCTTTTTTTGCCTTTACCTCCCTTATCTCACCTCATTTGCTCACATCGTATATAGACTTGTTTCTACTGTATTATTGACTGTATGTTTGTTTTACTCCATGTGTAACTCTGTGTCGTTGTATGTGTCGAACTGCTTTGCTTTATCTTGGCCAGGTCGCAATTGTAAATGAGAACTTGTTCTCAACTTGCCTACCTGGTTAAATAAAGGTGTTCTCTACTTGCCTACCTGGTTAAATAAAGGTGTTCTCTACTTGCCTACCTGGTTAAATAAAGGTGAAATAAATCTAAAGAAAATAAACTTTATTAAACTGCAACCAGCCTTCAGTTCAGGTCGTCAGTCAATCTACCAGGGTAGTTATAAACAGCACAGGCATTAAATCATCTACATGTATTGAACACATCTTTACTAATGCTGCAGATATTTGCTTTAAAGCAGTATCCAAACCCGTAGGATGTAGTGATCACAATATAGTAGCCATATCTAGAAAAACCACAGTTCCAAAGGTTGGTTCTAATATAATGTGCGAGAGGTCATAGATTAAATTTGTAGTGATTCATATGTTGATGTAAATAATATTTGCTGGTCTGTGGTGTGTAATGATGAGCAACCAGACACTGCACTTGACACATTTATGAAATTACTTATTTCAGTTACTAATAATCCAGCACGCATTAAGAAAATTACAGTAAAAACTGTTAAATCCCCTTGAATTGATGAGGAATTGGCAGCCCAACTGATTGGCAAACGTACTGCAAATAAATAAATCTCTTGATTAAACTAAATAAAAATAAACTATATAATAAACTATACTATGAAACAAAGATATAAATGATATGAAGAATGATAGTAAAAAGCTTTGGGGCACCTTAAATTACATTTTGGGGAAAAAAAAGCCAACTCAGCTCCATCACTCATTGAATCAGATGGCTCATTCATCACAAAGCCCACTGATATTGCCAACTACTTTAATGACTTTTTCATTGGCAAGATTGGCAAGATTATCAAACGTAGGGGTGACATGCCAGCAACAAACGCTGACACTACACATTCAAGTGTATCTGACCAAATTATGAAAGACAACAATTGTAATTTTGAATTCCGTAAAGTCAGTGTGAAAGAGGTGAAAAGGTATTGTTGTTTATCAACAATGACAAGCCATCGGGGTCTGACAATCTGGATGGAAATTTACTGAGGATAATAGCAGACGATATCGGCACTCCTATTTTCCACATCTTCAATTTAAGCCTACTAGAAAGTGTGTGGCCTCAGGCCTAGAGGGAAGCTAAAGTCATTCCGTTACCCAAGAATAGTAAAGCCCCCTTTACTGGCTCAAGTAGCCGACCAATCAGCCTTTTACTAACCCTTAGTAAACTTCTGGAAAAAAAATTTGTTTGACCAGATACAATGCTATTTTATAGTAAACAAATTGACAACAGACTTTCAGAATGCTTATAGGGAAGGACATTCAACAAGAACAGCACTTACACACATGACTGGTGATTGGCTGAGAGAAACTGATGATACAAGTATTGTGGGGGCTGTCTTGTTAGACTTCAGTGCAGCTTTTGACATTATCGATCATTGTCTGCTGCTGGAAAAATGTATGTGTTATGGCTTTACACCCCCTGCTATAGTGTGGATAAAGAGCTTCCTGTCTAACAGACCACAGAGGGTGTTCTTTATTATAACGGAAGCCTCTCAAACATAATCCAGGTAGAATCAGGAATTCCCCAGGGTAGCTGGTTAGGCTCTTTTTTTCAATCTTTACTTACGACGTGCCACTGACTTTGAGTAAAGCCAGAGTGTCTATGTACGCGGATGACTCAATACTATACACGTCATTTACCACAGTGACTGAAATGATTGCGGCACTTAACAAAAAGTTGCAGTTACGGTGGCTTGTCTTGCGAAAGTATTCACCCCCTTGGCATTTTTCCTATTTTGTTGCCTTAAAACTGGATTTAAAATAGCATTTTTGGGTGTTTGTATCATTTCATGTAGACAACATGCCTACCAAATTGAAGAAGCAAAATCTTTTTTATTGTGAACCAAACAAGAAATAAGACCGAAAAATACAACTTGAGTGTGCATAACTATTCACCCCCCCCAATGTCAATACTTTGTAGAGCCTCCTTTTTCAGCAATTACTGCAAGTGTCTTGGGGTATGTCTCTATAAGCTTGGTACATCTAGCCACTGGGATTCTTTTCAGCTCCTTCAAGTTGGATGTGTTCTGCTTGTGTACAGCAATCTTTAAGTCATACCACAGATTCTCAATAGGATTTAGGTCTGGGTTTTGACTAGACCATTCCAAGACATGTAAATGTTTCCCCTTAAACCACTCGTGTGTTGCTTTAGCAGTATGTTTAGGGTCATTGTCCTACTGGAAGGTGAACCTCCGTCTCAGTCTCAAATGTCTGGAAGAATGAAACAGGTTTCCCTCAACAATTTCTCTGCATTTAGCTCCATCCATCATACCTTAAATTCTGACCAGTTTCTCAGTCCCTGCTGATGACAAACATCCCCACAGCATGTTGTTTCCACCACCATGCTTCACTGTGGGGATGGTTTTCTCGGGGTGATGAGAGGTGTTGGGTTTGCAGGAGACATATCGTTTTCCTTGATGACCAAAACACTCAATTTTAGTCTCATCTGAGTACCTTCTTCCATATGTTTGGGGAGTCTCCCACATGCCTTTTGACAAACACCAAACGTGTCTGACTTTTTTCTGGCCACTCTTCCGTAAATCCCAGTTCTGTGGAGTGTACAGCTTAAAGTGGTCCTATGGACAGATGCTCCAATCTCCGCTGTGGAGCTTTGCAGCTCCTTCAGGGGTATCGTTCTCTTTTGTTGCCTCTTTGATTAATGCCCTCCTTGCCTGGTCTGTGTGTTTTGGTCGGCGGCCCTCTCTCGACAGGTTTGTTGTGGTGCCATATTCTTTAAAATAAATGTTTTATTGATTTAATGGTGCTCCGTGGGATGTTCAAAGTTTCAGTTAGTTTTTTATAACCCAACCCTGATCTCCTCAACTCCACAACTTTGTCCCTGGCCTGTTTGGAGAGCTCCTTGGTCTTCATGGGGCCTCTTGCTTAGTGGTGTTGCAGACTCTGGGGCCTTTCAGAACAGGTGTAAATATACTGAGATCATGTGACAGATCATGTGACACTTAGTTCAATAAAGTCCACCTGTGTGCAATCTAATTATGTGACTTCTGAAGGTAATTGGTTGCACCAGATCTTATTTAGGTGCTTCATAGCAAAGGGGATGAGTACATATGAAAAAAAAAGTTTTTTTTGAATTTTATGAAACAAGTCATTCTTTCCATTTCACTTCACCAATTTGGACTATTTTGTGTATGTCCATTACATGAAATCCAAATAAAAATCAAGCAAGGCACTGTAGTTTCAGAGTGGGTGGCAAGGAATAAGTTTGCCTTAAATATTTCTAAAACTAAAAACATTGTATTTGGGACAAATCATTCACTAAACCCTAAACAACTAAATCTTGTAATAAATACAATTGAAATTGAGCAAGTTGAGATGACTAAACTGATTGGAGTAACACATGGTCATGGTCAAAGCATATTGACAACAGAAGTCTGTCCATAATAAAGTGTTGCTCTGCCTTGTTAACAACACTATCAACAAGGCAGGTCCTACAGGCCCTAGTTTTGTCGCACCTTGACTACTGTTCAGTCGTGTGGTCAGGTGCTACAAAAAAGGACTTAGGAAAATTGTAATTGTCTCAGAACAGGGCAGCTCGGCTGGCTCAGAACAGGGCAGCACGGCTGGCCCTTGGATGTACACAGAGAGCAAACATTAATAAGATGCATGTCAATCTCTCCTGGCTCAAAGTGGAGGAGAGATGGACTTTATCACTAGTTGTATTTATGAGAGGTTTTGAACATGTCGAATGCACAGAGCTGTCTGTTTGAACTACTGGCACACAGCTCGGACACCCATGCATGTTGTACCCCACAAGACATGCCACAAGAGGTATCTTCACAGTCCCCAAGTCCAGAACAGACAATGGGAAGTGCACAGTACTATATAGAGCCACAACTACATGGAACTCTATTCCACATCAAGAAACTGATGCAAGCAGTAAAATTAGATTTAAAAAAAAAAAAAGATTAAAAAAACACCTTATGGAACAGCGGGGACTGTGAAGCAACACAAACATTGGCACAGACACATGCATACACAGACATACGATAACATGCGCACTACACACACATACACATGGATTTAGTACTGTAGATACTGTATAATATAATACTAATAATAATAATAATATATATGCCATTTAATAATATATGCCATTTAGCAGACGCTTTTATCCAAAGCGACTTACAGTCATGTGTGCATACATTCTACGTATGGGTGGTCCCGGGAATCGAACCCACTACCCTGGCGTTACAAGCGCCATGCTCTACCAACTGAGCTACAGAAGGACCACATGTATGTTATGAAGTAGGGGCCTGAGGCCTCACAGTGTGTTGTTAAATCTGTCAATGTATTGTAATGTTTTAAAATTATATACATCTGGCAGCAGCGAATGGGAATCCATAATACATACATATAAATACAACAAATGCAGGGAAACTGAAATCCATTTTATCACACTTTTATCAGTATGTCACCTGTGCAACTAGAAAACTCTAGATCACGTTTTTTTTCCACACACAGAAACGCGTAACAACTCGTCCCTCACCCTTCGTTTGGCAAATCCGATTATAACTCAATCCTCCTTCTTCCTGCTTACAAGCAAAAACTCCAGTGACTCAAAAACTCAAACAGGAAGTACCAGTGACTCACTCAACACGGAAGTGGTCAGAAGAAGCGGATGCTAAGCTACAGGACTGTTTCGCTAGCACAAACTGGAAAATGTTGCAGGATTCATCTGATAACATAGAGGAGTTTACCACATCAGTCACCGGCTTCAATAATAAGTTCATCAATGACATCGTCCCACAATCACCATACATACCCCAACCAGAAGCCATGGATTACAGGCAGCATCCGCACTGAGCTTAAGGCTAGAGCTGACACTTTCAAGGAGCAGGACACTAATTTGGATTCTTGTAATAAATCCCGCTACAACCTCTGATGATGCTCAACAGATGTGTCAGGGCTTGAGAACTATCACAGATTAAAAAAGAAAACCCAGCCACAAGCTGCCCAGTGACGCAAGCCTAACAGATGAGTTACATTCCTTCAATGCTTGCTTCTTTGGCAAGCATCACTGAACCATGTATGAGAGCACCAGCTGTTCCGCACGACTATGTGATCTCCCTCTCCGTAGCCGATGTGAGTAAGACTTTTAAACAGGTGACCATTTGCAAGGCCGCGGGGCCAGAAGGATTTAAAGGCATGTGCTGACCAGTTGGTAAGTGTCTTCGCTGACATTTTCAACCTGTCCCCAACTCAGTCTTTTTATTTTATTTTTTATTTCACCTTTATTTAACCAGGTAGGCTAGTTGAGAACAAGTTCTCATTTGCAACTGCGACCTGGCCAAGATAAAGCATAGCAGTGTGAACAGACAACACAGAGTTACACATGGAGTAAACAATTAACAAGTCAATAACACAGTAGAAAAAAAGGGGAGTCTATATACAATGTGTGCAAAAGGCATGAGGAGTTAGGCGAATAATTACAATATTGCAGATTAACACTGGAGTGATAAATGATCAGATGATCATGTACAGGTAGAGATATTGGTGTGCAAAAGAGCAGAAAAGTAAATAAATAAAAACTGTGGGGATGAGGTAGGTGAAAATGGGTGGGCTATTTACCAATAGATTATGTACAGCTGCAGCGATCGGTTAGCTGCTCAGATAGCTGATGTTTGAAGTTGGTGAGGGAGATAAAAGTCTCCAACTTCAGCGATTTTTGCAATTCGTTCCAGTCACAGGCAGCAGAGTACTGGAACGAAAGGCGGCCAAATGAGGTGTTGGCTTTAGGGATGATGGGTGTTGCCATCGTGACCAGTGAACTGAGATAAGGCGGAGCTTTACCTAGCATGGCCTTGTAGATGACCTGGAGCCAGTGGGTCTGGGTCCAGTATGTAATACCAACTTGTTTCAAACAGACCACCATAGTCCCTGTGCCCAAGAACAACTATCTATAGCCTTGAAATGCTTTGAAAGGCTGGTAATGGTTCACATCAACACCATCATCCCAGACACCCTGGGCCTACTTCAATTTGCATACCGCCCCAACAAATCCACTGATGATACAATCTCTATAGCATCACTACACTGCCCTTTCCCACCTGGACAAAAGGAACACCTGTGTAAGAATGCTGTTCATTGTCTACAGCTCAGCGTTCAACACCATAGTAACCTCCAAGCTCATCACTAAGCTAAGGATCCTGGCACTAAACACCTCCCTCTGCAACTGGATCCTGAACTTCTTGACAGTTCGCCCTCAGGCGGTGATGGTAGGCAACTACACATCCACTGTACTGAGCATGGTGTCTATATCACAAAAACGACCACACCTCTTCACCCTCAGGAGGCTGAAAAGATTTGTCATTGGCCCTCAGATACTTAAAAGTTCTAAAGCTGCGCCATTGAGAGGATCTTGACTGGCTGCATCACCGCTTGGTACGTCAACTGCAAGGTGCTACAGAGGGTAGTGTGTACGGCCCAGTACATCACTGAGTCCGAGCTCCCTGCCATCCAGGACCTCTATACCAGGCGGTGTCGGAGGAAGGCCCCGAAAAATTGTTAAAGACTCCAGCCACCCAAGCCATAGACCGTTCCGTAGCAAAGAGAACAGAAAGTGGTACCAGTGAACCAAGTCTGGAACCAATAGGACCCTGAACAGCTTCTACCTCCAAGCCATAATACTGCAAAACAAGACTGCTAAATAGATCATCAAATGGCAACTCAGACTTCCTGCACTGACAAAAAAATGTACTAACTCTCTTGCACACACATACACTACATATGCCCACACACACAAAAAAGGTGCACACATGCATACAGATGCCACACACACACTCTCTATCACACACACTCTCTAACACACACACTCTCTTTCACACTCACCACTTATGCTGCTGACACTGTTTATCTATCCTGTTGCCTAGTAACTTTACCCTTACCTTTATGTACATAGCCACCTCAATTACCACCTCAATTATCTCGTACCCCTGCGCATTGACCAGCAGCATACCACCCTGCATCCCACTGCTGGCTTGCCTCATGGTTGTTCCTGGTTGGTCCCTGGATCGGAGACCAGTAGGAGAAACGCTTTCTGCCGGGTGTCATCTGTCAGAAGGGCTGTTAAGGGGTGTGTACTGACTCTCTGTGGTTACTACAGATCCCATGGCACTTATTGTGAGAGTAGGGGTGTTAACCCTGGTGCTCTAGCTACAGTCCCAATCTGACCCTCATACCATCATGGCCACCTAATCATCCCCAGTTTCTAATTGGTTCATTCATCCCCCTTCCTGTAACTATTCCCCAGGTCGTTGATGTCAATGAGAATGTGTTCTCAGTCAACTTACCTGGTAAAATAAGGGTTAAATATATATTTTGTATTTATTCATAGTGTATTTATGTATTCCTCGTGTAACTATTTATATTCTATATTGTTTTATATGAATCTTTATCTTACTCTCTGCACGGTTGGAAAATAATAATAATAATTTCACTTTTAGTCTAAACCTGTTGTTTTACGAAGCATGTGACAAATATAATTTGTTTTCATTTGATATGGTCCAGAGAGGTCCTCAGCTTCAGCCTCCTCTCTGTCAGGTTGATATGGTCCAGAGAGGTCCTCAACCAGCCCAGGGAATGTGCAAAGCTGAGCCATCGATCTCTGTAGCTCTCTGCCTCTCTGCCTCCACATGCACATGATTGCCTGCCTGCCTGCCTGCCTGCCTGCTGCCTTCTGCCTGCTGCCTGCCTGCCTGCTGCCTGCTGCCTGCCTGCCTGCTGCCTGCCTGCCTGCCTGCCTGCCTGCTGCCTGCCTAAGTGGAGCGTGTGACGGGATTGAACAATCAGCCGTGTTAGCCGGGAGAAATGTACCCCCAGCCAGCCCCCATTGAGCAACACAGCCCTTTATTTAAGCAGAGAGTCACCAATGAGAAATAAATCAATCTAATATCATATAAAACAAGTAAAATACAGTACAACACAAATATTGAAGAAAAACATTTACATTCCTCAATAAGAAGGGCCCCAATCAATATTTGAAATTGCCTGAGCGGGACTGGAACATCCAATTGTGATATATTTTGTAGTTGGTTCCAGCAATGAGGTGCATTAAAACAAAACAAAAACAGATGTATCCGGTTCGGTGGAGACCCGAGGAACCTCAAGAGTTGACCTTGTGAACGGGGGTTTAGTATCTCATGTTTTAACAACGAAGGTAAGTATAACTCAGAAGCTGGTGCAGTAGAGCTTTGTAAACACAAAGGGAACACTGAAGAGATATTAACATAATGTATTGCAGGATAAAGGACTTGCTTTATGTTTTATCGGTGATTAACAGTCCAATATTTAAAAAAAAAACATGTATTATGTATAAACATTTGTAATGTTCAAGTGTTTTTTATGGTTGCAGAGGGACACAAATGTCACCACAATTCAAGAGCGACCCTTGTACAATCAAAGACGGGCAGTCCTAAATCTGATGATCTTGCCACAGTTATCCATTATATCACAAATAGCATATTTCAACCACATACAACATATTGCAACTATACAAAAAAAAGATGTTCCTAAAAGTGTGTATCAAGGTGCTAGAACATTGAAATGATCCATGGCAGTGTTGACAACATGGCAGTGCAGTCTGGTATTGGCAGTGTTAGGTGTTAAAAAGCTCAGCAAGAGCTCACATATCTTATTACTTACAGAATATCTCTCCTTGCCCTGATTTCCAATAAAAACAAGATAACTTACAAGTCCAACAATATGTTCTAGTGAATTTAGTGGCATTAGACTTCAGAAATACTTATCTTCATAAAATGGAAAAAAAAGAAAGAAAAAAAGAGTGGGGGAATATCTGAAAAATGGCCTCCAGGCAAATGTCTGTTTTACCAGGCTGAGCCTCTAGGTCGCTGCAGGCAATGTTCACGGCA
Source organism: Oncorhynchus keta (assembly GCF_023373465.1). Classification (NCBI taxonomy): domain Eukaryota; kingdom Metazoa; phylum Chordata; class Actinopteri; order Salmoniformes; family Salmonidae; genus Oncorhynchus; species Oncorhynchus keta. The sequence goes on along the minus strand of NC_068450.1, from coordinate 7,675,803 downwards.
AATGACAGGTCATGGTGGGGGGTTTTCCCTTCTTCCTGCTTGGTTACTCACCAGCTCATATCAGTTCATGTACGCTATGTCACCTACAAGTAGGCTACGCTGGTCTGTCTTAAAGTGTCACAACTCCCGATCATTATCGTGCCCCTTTCTGCTCTGTTTTCTGCCATTTCACCCGGAGCATTGATCTATCTTTGCTCCTGTCTCTGATATTAAATGCTAGAAGGAACTGGTTTACCCAAACACTTCAATCAAAATGAGTTGAAAGTTCCGCTCCGTTCAAATGAAACAGAGAAACACAGAAACCATGGCAGTGTGACTGAAATGTTGTTTGCGTCCCAAATTGCACACTATTCCTTATATAGTGCACTACATCTGACCAGAGCCCATAGGTTGCATTATGAATGTGCACTATGTGGGAATAAGGTGCATTTTTGTCAAAATTTAGTTATTGACATAGACATGTTCTATTCAATGTGCTCTACCTTGATAGTACTCATGTTCATGTTCATGTTCAATTCATGTTATTAAGTTAAAAAAAATAAAAAATACAACGTAAATATAGCTGACACCATTCAAACCAATGAGGGCTTGGGAACTTTAATGCCAATTATTGTAGAATCATCTTCTTTTTTTAAGACAGAACTAAGCTCTCGATTTGGAACACAGCCTTTGTGGTATGAATATGGTGCACCAAAGGATTCAACAGTTCACGTCCCCAAGAAGAATCCCCCCCGTCCTGAGGACTCGTTCTACTGGTTATCCATCAAAGCCTCGAACAGATTCTATACAAGCCTATCATAGAATAAATCATAACCTATCCCTGACCCAGTCTGTAATACAAACTTGTTGCAAACAGACCACCATAGTACCTGTGCCCAAGAACCACTATCTATAGTCATGAAATGCTTTGAAAGGCTGGTAATGGATCACATCAACACCAGCATCCCAGACACCCTGGACCTACTCCAATTTGCAAAATTTTACATTTCAAATCACATCCTACAAACAGAACCCGGAGACTAACTAGAATAAAAAATAAACCAAACACATCTGGCATGCTGTTATAAGAAATAATGCTATAACAGATCAATGGAACCAGTTACTGAGTAAGGCAGGAAGCCTAGTGGTTAGAGTGTAGGGGCGGCAGGTAGCCTAGTGGTTAGAGTGTAGGGGCGGCAGGAAGCCTAGTGGTTAGAGTGTAGGGGCGGCAGGTAGCCTAGTGGTTAGAGTGTAGGGGCGGCAGGTAGCCTAGTGGTTAGAGTGTAGGGGCGGCAGGTAGCCTAGTGGTTAGAGTGTAGGGGAGGCAGGTAGTCTAGTGGTTAGAGTGTAGGGGCGGCAGGAAGCCTAGTGGTTAGAGTGTGGGGGCGGCAGGTAGCCTAGTGGTTAGAGTGTAGGGGCGGCAGGAAGCCTAGTGGTTAGAGTGTAGGAGCGGCAGGTAGCCTAGTGGTTAGAGTGTAGGGGCGGCAGGTAGCCTAGTGGTTAGAGTGTAGGGGAGGCAGGTAGTCTAGTGGTTAGAGTGTAGGGGCGGCAGGAAGCCTAGTGGTTAGAGTGTAGGGGCGGCAGGAAGCCTAGTGGTTAGAGTGTAGGGGCGGCAGGAAGCCTAGTGGTTAGAGTGTAGGGGCGGCAGGAAGCCTAGTGGTTAGAGTGTAGGGGCGGCAGGTAGCCTAGTGGTTAGAGTGTAGGGGCGGCAGGTAGCCTAGTGGTTAGAGTGTGGGGGCGGCAGGTAGCCTGGTGGTTAGAGTGTAGGGGCGGCAGGTAGCCTAGTGGTTAGAGTGTAGGGCGGCAGGTAGCGTAGTGGTTAGAGTGTGGGGGCGGCAGGTAGCCTGGTGGTTAAAGTGTAGGGGCGGCAGGTAGCCTAGTGGTTAGAGTGTAGGGGTGGCAGGTAGCCTAGTGGTTAGAGTGTAGGGGTGGCAGGAAGCCTAGTGGTTAGAGTGTAGGGGCGGAGGTAGCCTAGTGGTTAGGGTGGGGGCGGCAGGTAGCCTAGTGGTTAGAGTGTAGGGGCAGCAGGTAGTCTAGTGGTTAGAGTGTAGGGGTGGCAGGTAGCCTGGTGGTTAGAGTGTAGGGGCAGCAGGTAGTCTAGTGGTTAGAGTGTAGGGGCGGCAGGTAGCCTAGTGGTTAGAGTGTAGGGGCGGCAGGTAGCCTAGTGGTTAGAGTGTAGGGGTGGCAGGAAGCCTAGTGGTTAGAGTGTGGGGGCGGCAGGTAGCCTAGTGGTTAGAGTGTAGGGGCAGCAGGCAGTGGTTAGAGTGTAGGGGCGGCAGGTAGCCTAGTGGTTAGAGTGTAGGGGTGGCAGGTAGCCTAGTGGTTAGAGTGTAGGGGTAGCAGGTAGCCTAGTGGTTAGAGTGTAGGGGTGGCAGGTAGCGTAGTGTTTAGAGTGTAGGGGTGGCAGGTAGCCTAGTGTTTAGAGTGTAGGGGTGGCAGGTAGCCTAGTGGTTAGAGTGTAGGGGTGGCAGGTAGCCTAGTGTTTAGAGTGTAGGGGCGGCAGTTAGCCTAGTGGTTAGAGTGTAGGGGTGGCAGGTAGCCTAGTGGTTAGAGTGTAGGGGTGGCAGGTAGCGTAGTGTTTAGAGTGTAGGGGTGGCAGGTAGCCTAGTGTTTAGAGTGTAGGGGTGGCAGGTAGCCTAGTGGTTAGAGTGTAGGGGTGGCAGGTAGCCTAGTGTTTAGAGTGTAGGGGCGGCAGTTAGCCTAGTGGTTAGAGTGTAGGGGTGGCAGGTAGCCTAGTGGTTAGAGTGTAGGGGTGGCAGGTAGCCTAGTGGTTAGAGTGTAGGGGTGGCAGGTAGCCTAGTGGTTAGAGTTTGGTTAGAGTGGTTAGAGTTTAGGGGCGGTAGGGTAGCCTAGTGGTTAGAGTGTAGGGGCGGCAGGTAGCCTAGTGGTTAGAGTGTAGGGGCGGCAGGTAGCCTAGTGGTTAGAGTGTAGGGGTGGCAGGTAGCCTAGTGGTTAGAGTTTAGGGGCGGTAGGGTAGCCTAGTGGTTAGAGTTTAGGGGCGGTAGGGTAGCCTAGTGGTTAGAGTGTAGGGCGGCAGGTAGCCTAGTGGTTAGAGTGTAGGGGCGGCAGGTAGCCTAGTGGTTAGAGTTTAGGGGCGGTAGGGTAGCCTAGTGGTTAGAGTTTAGGGGCGGTAGGGTAGCCTAGTGGTTAGAGTGTAGGGGCGGCAGGTAGCCTAGTGGTTAGAGTGTAGGGGCAGCAGGTAGCCTAGTGGTTAGAGTGTAGGGGCAGCAGGTAGCCTAGTGGTTAGAGTGTAGGGGCAGCAGGTAGCCTAGTGGTTAGAGTGTAGGGGCGGCAGGGTAGCCTAGTGGTTAGAGTGTAGGGGCAGCAGGTAGCCTAGTGGTTAGAGTGTAGGGGCGGCAGGGTAGCCTAGTGGTTAGAGTGTAGAGGTGGCAGGGTAGCCTAGTGGTTAGAGTGTAGAGGTGGTAGGTAGCCTAGTGGTTAGAGTGTAGAGGTGGTAGGTAGCCTAGTGGTTAGAGTGTAGAGGTGGCAGGGTAGCCTAGTGGTTAGAGTGTAGAGGTGGCAGGGTAGCCTAGTGGTTAGAGTGTAGGGGTGGCAGGGTAGCCTAGTGGTTAGAGTGTAGGGGCGGCAGGTAGCCTAGTGGTTAGAGTGTAGGGGTGGCAGGTAGTCTAATGGTTAGAGTGTAGGGGCGGCAGGTAGCCTAGTGGTTAGAGTGTAGAGGTGGCAGGTTGCTGAGTTGTTCTGCCCCTGAATCTGTCCTTCTGCCCCTGAACAAGGCAGTTAACCTACTATTCCCTGGTAGGCTGTCATTGTAAATAAAAACGTGTTCTTAATTGACTTGTCTAGTTAAGTAAAGAAAGTGATTTCTCCACCATTCTGATGCATTCCAATTCCCACATTCATGCACATTTTCTACACCCACAGCATACCAATATTTAAAAGTAGCCTAAACCAGAGAGCAATATCTTAGATAGATGTGCAGTACCAATCAGGCAGAAGCCTCTACTCTCCCCAGCTGTGGTAAGAAACCCCTGAGGTATTGCTCCACAAGCCACCCTGTAAAAACCAGCCACATCACATCTGGGTCCCAGCAGGTGCTGTGAGGTCCCAGCATACATCATCATTCAGTTCAGTAGTGGACTGGTATCCCTCTGGCAGTGCCCATGCTTTCAACTCTGATGTGATCATAAGCATCAGAAATCTGGACCAAGCACAAGGGATGGACATGATGTGCAGAGTATAGGTTACGAGTGACCACTACAATGAAGAGAGGAATAGTAAAGTATAGTGAAGTACACAAGTGATGGACGTTTGAATTAGGCATGCTAAAGGGGGCAACTTTCGACCAACACCTTTTTCATCATGCTACTTCAATGTTGCCTAACCTGAGTCTGGTTATCGGTTATTGTGGCTCCTTGAGGATGAAGCATTCTGTACACTTTGTTGATATTTCTACTAAGCGTTTAGAAGGACAAGGCAAGGAGAGGCAAACGTCGCAGACTCATCAATATTCTGCACAGCGGCTCTACGGCCAAAATATTCCCGATAAGAACAGCAAGGAATAATTGCCAAAGATAACTTTTTATTTAATCAATCATTATCTCTGATACTTGTCTTTCTGCTGTTAAAAAAAATAATAAATTGTAATCGCTTTCATCTCACCTATCACTTATCAGCAGGCATGTCAGAGTCGTGTTTGACAGTTTCCGTCAGCAGAAAGGAATATGGCTTTGGGAACTAGGTCAATGCAACCTAATTGTTTGGTGGTACATAAAACAATGGCTGTTTCTAGGAAATGTTGCAGTGTAATAAGGCTCTTTAGCAAAACTAATGCTGAAAAGTTAAAGATGGAGAATGATTGTGGTTTCCACGGGCTGTCGATTTACAGATATGCATGAGTAGATAAAACATGTTAATTTAAAACTGAATGCATGTCTATTCGGCCCCCCCTTATGTCCACAACTGCCACAGAATATATTATTTGGCCTTGATGATTGCAAGAGAGTATTATGTGGAACCATCACAGTCTGAGCGGAACCCTGAAGCTTCTCTTCTGATTTTGAATCATCTCTATCGTACTGTAGTCTGGATCTCTGGAGGATCGGAATTCTACTTCTTTTTCAAGGTATTGTGTGTGTGTGTGTGTGTGTGTGTGTGTGTGTGTGTGTGTGTGTGTGTGTGTGTGTGTGTGTGTGTGTGTGTGTGTGTGTGTGTGTGTGTGTGTGTGTGTGTGTGTGTGTGTGTGTGTGTGTGTGTGTGTGTGTGTGTGTGTGTGTGTGTGTGTGTGTGTGTGTGGAGATATAACCTGCAGGGTTGTGAATGTGTGGTTATCCAACTGAGTCAAAAGGTGACTGTCCTCTTTGAAGGGAACACAGTATACCTGAAAAACTGTGGTTTACATGCATGCAGGCTGAGCTTGAAAATAGCATAGTGGAATTCGATTAGGCTGCACTCCTCCAACCCCGGGACCCCGGGGTCTGAGAGAAATACTGGGTGTGTTTATGCATTTAAAACCTTCCCTTCAACTTGTCAGTACTTTCATTCCTGGACAAATTACGTTGCTGCATTTTTTGCTTCAATGCTCATTTCAGTATTGGCTCTTCATTTCTAGTATCTGTCTCCTATCTCATGAAAGAACAGGAGCTGTCAGGCAGCACACAGCTCCTATCTTATATAACATGAGCTGTCAGGCAGCACACAGCTCCTATCTTATATAACAGGAGCTGCCAGGCAGCACACAGCTCCTATCTTATATAACATGAGCTGTCAGGCAGCACACAGCTCCTATCTTATATAACAGGAGCTGCCAGGCAGCACACAGCTCCTATCTTATATAACATGAGCTGTCAGGCAGCACACAGCTCCTATCTTATATAACATGAGCTGCCAGGCAGCACACAGCTCCTATCTTATATAACATGAGCTGCCAGGCAGCACACAGCTCCTATCTTATATAACATGAGCTGCCAGGCAGCACACAGCTCCTATCTTATATAACATGAGCTGTCAGGCAGCACACAGCTCCTATCTTATATAACATGAGCTGTCAGGCAGCACACAGCTCCTATCTTATATAACATGAGCTGCCAGGCAGCACACAGCTCCTATCTTATATAACATGAGCTGCCAGGCAGCACACAGCTCCTATCTTATATAACATGAGCTGCCAGGCAGCACACAGCTCCTATCTTATATAACATGAGCTGCCAGGCAGCACACAGCTCCTATCTTATATAAGATGAGCTGCCAGGCAGCACACAGCTCCTATCTTATATAACATGAGCTGCCAGGCAGCACACAGCTCCTATCTTATATAACATAAGCAGTCAGGCAGCACACAGCTCCTATCTTATATAACAGGAGCTGTCAGGCAGCACACAGCTCCTATCTTATATAACATGAGCTGTCAGGCAGCACACAGCTCCTATCTTATATAACATGAGCTGTCAGGCAGCACACAGCTCCTATCTTATATAACAGGAGCTGTCAGGCAGCACACAGCTCCTATCTTATATAACATGAGCTGTCAGGCAGCACACAGCTCCTATCTTATATAACAGGAGCTGTCAGGCAGCACACAGCTCCTATCTTATATAACAGGAGCTGTCAGGCAGCACACAGCTCCTATCTTATATAACATGAGCTGTCCGGCAGCACACAGCTCCTATCTTATATAACAGGAGCTGTCAGGCAGCACACAGCTCCTATCTTATATAACATGAGCTGTCAGGCAGCACACAGCTCCTATCTTATATAACATGAGCTGTCAGGCAGCACACAGCTCCTATCTTATATAACAGGAGCTGTCAGGCAGCACACAGCTCCTATCTTATATAACAGGAGCTGTCAGGCAGCACACAGCTCCTATCTTATATAACAGGAGCTGTCAGGCAGCACGCAGTACAGTATACATGTGGATGTAACCTATGTATCAATGTGCATATACAGTACCACAGTCTGGGATGGACACATAACATATGAACATCACACATTCCCACAACTAAGAACATACAAATCATTACAATAGCAGCGGCATAACAAGGTAGAGGCCTTATGCATCCGGTGATGTTAATACATTCTATGATGATGTTAATACATTCTGTGATGTTAATACATTCTGTGATGTTAATACATTCTATGATGTTAATACATTCTGTGATGTTAATACATTCTGTGATGTTAATACATTCTGTGATGTTAATACATTCTATGATGTTAATACATTCTGTGATGTTAATACATTCTGTGATGTTAATACATTCTATGATGATGTTAATACATTATGTGATGTTAATACATTCTGTGATGTTAATACATTCTATGATGTTAATACATTCTGTGATGTTAATACATTCTGTGATGTTAATACGTTCTATGATGTTAATACATTCTATGATGATGTTAATACATTCTGTGATGTTAATACATTCTGTGATGTTAATACATTCTATGATGTTAATACATTCTGTGATGTTAATACATTCTGTGATGTTAATACATTCTGTGATGTTAATACATTCTATGATGTTAATACATTCTGTGATGTTAATACATTCTGTGATGTTAATACATTCTATGATGTTAATACATTCTGTGATGTTAATACAATCTGTGATGTTAATACATTCTGTGATGTTAATACATTCTGTGATGTTAATAAATTCTGTGATGTTAATACATTCTATGATGTTAATACATTCTATGATGTTAATACATTCTGTGATGATGTTAATACATTCTGTGATGTTAATACATTCTGTGATGATGTTAATACATTCTGTGATGTTAATACATTCTGTGATGATGTTAATACATTCTGTGATGTTAATACATTCTGTGATGATGTTAATACATTCTGTGATGATGTTAATACATTCTGTGATGTTAATACATTCTGTGATGATGTTAATACATTCTGTGATGTTAATACATTCTGTGATGATGTTAATACATTCTGTGATGATGTTAATACATTCTGTGATGTTAATACATTCTGTGATGATGTTAATACTTTATGTGATGTTAATACATTCTGTGATGTTAATACATTCTGTGATGATGTTAATACATTCTGTGATGTTAATACATTCTGTGATGTTAATACATTCTATGATGTTAATACATTCTGTGATGTTAATACATTCTGTGATGTTAATACATTCTATGATGTTAATACATTCTGTGATGATGTTAATACATTCTGTGATGTTAATACATTCTGTGATGATGTTAATACATTCTGTGATGTTAATACATTCTGTGATGATGTTAATACATTCTGTGATGTTAATACATTCTGTGATGATGTTAATACATTCTATGATGTTAATACATTATGTGATGTTAATACATTCTATGATGTTAATACATTCTGTGATGTTAATACATTCCGTGATGTTAATACATTCTGTGATGTTAATACATTATGTGATGTTAATACATTATGTGATGTTAATACAATCTGTGATGTTAATACATTATATGATGTTAATACATTCTGTGATGATGTTAATACATTATGTGATGTTAATACATTCTGTGATGTTAATACATTCTGTGATGATGTTAATACATTCTGTGAGGTTAATACATTCTGTGATGATGTTAATACATTCTGTCATGTTAATACATTCTGTGACATTCTGTGATGATGTTAAAACATTCTGTGATGATGTTAATACATTCTGTGATGATGTTAATACATTCTGTGATGTTAATACATTCTGTGATGTTAATACATTCTGTGATGATGTTAATACATTCTGTGATGTTAATACATTATGTGATGTTGATACATTCTGTGATGTTAATACAATCTGTGATGATGTTAATACATTCTGTGATGTTAATACATTCTGTGATGTTAATACATTCTAGGATGTTAATACATTCTGTGATGTTAATACATTCTGTGATGTTAATACATTCTGTGATGTTAATACATTCTATGATGTTAATACATTCTGTGATGTTAATACATTCTGTGATGTTAATACATTCTGTGATGTTAATACATTCTGTGATGATGTTAATACATTATGTGATGTTAATACATTCTGTGATGTTAATACATGCTGTGATGTTAATACATTCTGTGATGATGTTAATACATTCTGTGATGTTAATACATTCTGTGATGATGTTAATACATTATGTGATGTTAATACATTCTGTGATGTTAATACATTCTGTGATGATGTTAATACATTCTGTGATGATGTTAATACATTCTGTGAGGTTAATACATTCTGTGATGATGTTAATACATTCTGTCATGTTAATACATTCTGTGACATTCTGTGATGATGTTAAAACATTATGTGATGATGTTAATACATTCTGTGATGATGTTAATACATTCTATGATGTTAATACATTCTGTGATGTTTATACATTCTGTGACGTTAATACATTCTGTGATGATGTTAATACATTCTGTGATGTTAATACATTCTGTGATGTTAATACATTCTGTGATGATGTTAATACATTCTGTGATGTTAATACATTCTGTGATGTTAATACATTCTGGGATGTTAATAGATTCTGTGATGATGTTAATACATTCTAGGATGTTAATACATTCTATGATGTTAATATATTCTGTGATGTTAATACATTATGTGATGTTAATACATTATGTGATGTTAATACAATCTGTGATGTTAATACATTATATGATGTTAATACATTCTGTGATGATGTTAATACATTCTGTGATGATGTTAATACATTCTGTGATGTTAATACATTCTGTGATGATGTTAATACATTCTGTGATGATGTTATTCTGTGATGATGTTAATACATTCTGTGATGATGTTAATACATTCTGTGATGTTAATACATTCTGTGATGATGTTAATACATTCTGTGATGATGTTAATACATTCTGTGAGGTTAATAACTTCTGTGATGATGTTAATACATTCTGTGATGTTAATACATTCTGTGACATTCTGTGATGATGTTAATACATTCTGTGATGATGTTAATACATTCTGTGATGATGTTAATACATTCTATGATGTTAATACATTCTGTGATGTTAATACATTCTGTGACGTTAATACATTCTGTGATGTTAATACATTCTATGATGTTAATACATTCTGTGATGTTAATACATTCTGTGATGATGTTAATACATTCTGTGATGTTAATACATTCTGTGATGTTAATACATTCTGTGATGATGTTAATACATTCTGTGATGTTAATACATTCTGTGATGTTAATACATTCTGTGATGATGTTAATACATTCTGTGATGTTAATACATTCTGTGATGTTAATACATTCTGTGATGTTAATACATTCTGTGATGTTAATACATTCTATGATGTTAATATATTCTGTGATGTTAATACATTCTATGATGTTAATACATTCTATGATGTTAATACATTCTGTGATGTTAATACATTCTGTGATGTTAATACAATTTTATACAAATGTATTTTGTGTATTAACATCATGGAATGTACTATTTATTTTTGAAATTGTATTTGAAATTAATACTTTACATGCCCTTAACCAACATTGCAGTTTTAAGAAAAAATAAGTACAAAATGTATATATGATCAGAATGACAGTATAAGGTGAGGAAATATTAAGTAAATTAATGTCTAAATTATTATTGGTATTCAAATACATGATGTTTACATGTTTTAAAATCCAAAGCAGTGGTAAAAATGGGGCTTCTGTTAAGCACATCACCCTGACTCTGACAAAAGAGAGAGACAGTGCTATCTAGCAAAATATCAAAACTCAATCTTATTGTTCATTATTGGGAATTTGTGAAGCAAGTTTTTCCATGTCTTAAAGTTTCCCTGTCTATACATGTCAGAGGGATCTCTGTCTCTTTAGGATCTCTCTCAATGGAACACATCACCCAGCGCTGCAAAAGAGAAGCACATCACCCAGCGCTGCAAAAGAGAAGCACATCACCCAGCGCTGCAAAAGAGAAGCACATCACCCAGCGCTGCAAAAGAGAAGCACATCACCCAGCGCTGCAAAAGAGAAGCACATCACCCAGCGCTGCAAAAGAGAAGCACATCACCCAGCGCTGCAAAAGAGAAGCACATTACCCAGCGCTGCAAAAGAGAAGCACATTACCCAGCGCTGCAAAAGAGAAGCACATTACCCAGCACTGCAAAAGAGAAGCACATTACCCAGCACTGCAAAAGAGAAGCACATCATCCTGGGTTGCAAAAGAGAAGCACATTACCCAGCACTGCAAAAGAGAAGCACATCAACCTGGGTTGCAAAAGAGAAGCACATTACCCAGCACTGCAAAAGAGAAGCACATTACCCAGCACTGCAAAAGAGAAGCACATCACCCTGGGTTGCAAAAGAGAAGCACATTACCCAGCACTGCAAAAGAGAAGCACATTACCCAGCACTGCAAAAGAGAAGCACATCACCCTGGGTTGCAAAAGAGAAGCACATCACCCAGCACTGCAAAAGAGAAGCATATTACCCAGCACTGCAAAAGAGAAGCACATCACCCTGGGTTGCAAAAGAGAAGCACATTACCCAGCACTGCAAAAGAGAAGCACATCACCCAGCGCTGCAAAAGAGAAGCACATCACCCAGCGCTGCAAAAGAGAAGCACATCACCCAGCACTAACAAAAGAGACAGGACAATCTTCACAAGCTTCAGCGGGGCCGTGAATAGCTGCGGAATGAGCGAAGGGTCAGCACAGCAACAGTTAGGAGGGGCCGCGTGGACCTGTATAAAATTGGATCTGCCATCTCTGAAAAATGTGCTGTTGATTTGATACTCTTCAGTCTGGCTTTTGTAGGGAGGGATGTCCGGACAACTGATGAAGATAAATGCCAGGTGTTTCCTTTAGAAGAACAGAAACAAGCAGATCACGAGGGGCCTAGAGCAGCAGTGATAGCCTACTTGTGGCCAGCAGCAGCAGCAGTGATAGCCTACTTGTGACCAGCAGAAGCACCAGTGATAGCCTACTTGTGACCAGCAGAAGCACCAGTGATAGCCTACTTGTGGCCAGAAGCAGCAGTGATAGCCTACTTGTGGCCAACAGCATCACCAGCAGCACAAGGATGTGGCATTAGAATATAGAATGTCACTGTGAGTGTACCACAGGCTCTACTCTGCTCCAGTCCAGCCATCTGAAGAGTGTTTGGAGTGTTTTTGGTGGCATGTAGCCTTAGTGGCATTTTCTACGCAGATTTCAATGAGCTTAAACTATTTAGAATCACAGAGGGCTCTGTCTAGTACCCGGCAGCCTGCATGCTAACGGATGATGTATCTTAAATGGTACCCTATTCCCAATATAGAGCAGTATTTTTGACCAGGCCTTATAGGGCTCAAATAGGGAATAGGGTATCATTTGGGACGCAACTGGAGAGCACTCCCTGGAGTCTCTGTTTACCAAACCACGTTGGATTTGCTGCTCTCATGCAGGCAGGCAGGCAGGCAGGCAGGCAGGCAGGCAGGCAGACAGACAGACAGACAGACAGACAGACAGACAGACAGACAGACAGACAGACAGACAGACAGACAGACAGACAGACAGACAGACAGACAGACAGACAGACAGACCTCCTGAGTCTATTTCAGCCAGAATCTGATAAAAGTTGCCAAACTGAGGAGGATGTAAATCTCTTTAGAAAGGAAAAACAGCAACCATGGTTACAAGCGCAATCCTCCGTTCTGAAAAACACTTTAAACAGAAAATATTTAAATGTCAAACAACAAAATGAGGACGCAGTTAAAAAAAAAAATGTCTCCATTATTTTCTTTACAGCTAGAGGGTGTTATTTAAGGATGTTAATAAACGGGAGAATGGAGGATATTTCCTTTGTTCTCTTTGAGTTTCACCAGACTGTGAGAAAGTGGAGCCAATGCGCATTTAAACTTTTATTTTTTATTTTTATTAAATGTTTGAAGAGTTAGACAATCAGACACAGAGTCTCTTGTGTCATTATATATATTTTTTTTCATCATTGTTTTTTTTTTTGTTTTGCACTTTGATATCCAAAACAAAATCTATCTCAGCGGGTGTCTGTGAAATAAATTGCTATCTTTCTCAGAACTGGGCATCTTGATGATCAAGAGGACCAACTGTTTAAGGCAACGCAAGAAGGGAATGTGGCTCACTTGTTCGTCCAATGCTGCAGGCGAGAGGCCTTCCAGTAATGACTATGTTTGTAACAATAAACCACATCAGATTAAACTATGTATGGCTACATCATGTCACAATAATGTGTGTTCCAATTCTGATTTGAACAGTTCTTTTGTAAGAGTGTAAACAACACCCTAATAAATTCTATTTCATGAAAATAAATACATTTTCGAGGCTAAATTATCCTCACTAAAGGGAAAATCTACAGTCCTGTGAAAAATAATTTCCCTCCTTTCTGATGTATTCATTTTTGCATATTTTTGATACTGAATGTTATCAGATCTTTAACCAAAACCTAATATTAGATAACCTGAGTTTATAAATAAGGAAAAAAAATGTATACTTATTTTATTTATTTAAATGATTTAACTATGATTTAACTAATTTAGATCTTTAACCAAAACCTAATATTAGATAACCTGAGTTTACAAATCATTTAAAAAATATATATTTTATTAATCAACCAATTCCCCTGTGCCCCTCACACTCAGTAACTGGTTGTGCCACCTTTAACTACAAATGACTGCAACCAAATTCTTCTTGTAGTTGTTGATCAGTCTCTCACGTCGCTGTGGAGGAATTTTGGCCCACTCCTGTATGCTAAACAAGTTTAAAACTCAGTAACATTTGTGGGTTTTCAACTGCTCGTTTCAAGTCCTACCATAACATCTCATTTGGGACGAGGTCTGGACTTTGACTAGGCCATTCCAAAACTAAAAATGTGTTCCTTTTTAGCCATTTTCATGTGGACTTCATTGTGTGTTTTGGATCATTGCCTTGCTGCATGACACAACTCCACTTCAGTTCCAGCTCACAGACAGATGGCCTGACATTCTCCTGTAGAAATGATCTGATACAGAGTAGAATTCATGGTTTCTCCTATTAAGGCAAGTCGTCCAAGTCATGAGACGGCAAAGCATCCCCAAACCATCACAGTACCACCACCATGCTTGGTATGAGGTTCATACTGTGGAATGCAGTGATTGGTTTTCACCAGGCATAATGGAACCCATGTCGTCCAATAGGCATCTGACAGCATCTTGATGATCATCAAGACTCATGGAAGATTGTTTAACGGACAGATGAGTCAAAAGCAGAACTTTTTGAGCGACATGGATTTGAGATACCTCAAAATGTAGTGTATATGCCATCGTCAATAACACATCATCTTTAACACTCCTGTTATGTTCGTTTCATGTTAATTAATTCTGTGTTCCTGGTCCAAAATGGCCGCCCCCATTATAGCTGATTATAAATCCATAATAATACATATGTTATCACCTAATGTTTTGTTCAATCTTTTTATCAACTTAAGTTCTTGTGAACATTACACGTTTTGAACTTCTATTTGCTATTTATGGCCTGTAGGCCTCATTGACCTGAGCTCATAAAACTAGTTTTTGAGTTTTAAAAAATCTGTATGAATTATTTAGACTATAACAAATAGTCAGATGAAACAAACTGTGCTATTTCTCACAGACTACTTTGTGTCAAAGTTTAACAAGGACTCTCTCCTCCTCACCAGTGTCATGATCAAAGATAGGATCAAGAGCCTCACATACAGTATATTGTTTGGTCATTGTGCTGCCACAGAATGAATTGTGAGCAAAGGCCTCAAAAAAGCTTTATATACCAGAGCTGAAAGAAAACTTCTATATATATTATTGAAACAATGTTGCGATTGCTTGTGAGAATGCCAACAGCTGTGGGGTTCCCGTGGGGGAAATATTCTATTGGGGAAAGGTTCCTGCGGGGGTTGCCATGGAAGCAAAGAAGTAGATTGAGGTCTGTGTGTGTGTGCTCAAACACACATGCATGTGGGGGTCTGGGAGAGGAACCGTGTCCATCTGATGAATGGGCATGTACCTGATCTCGATTTTAAACACTAATTGCAGTCTCACCCGTTCATTTCTAATAACCGGTTATTTTTGACCAGGAACACCACAGCTGTACAAGAGTTAAATAAAACACCCGAAATGTAATGAGAAT
Source organism: Oncorhynchus keta (assembly GCF_023373465.1). Lineage (NCBI taxonomy): Eukaryota > Metazoa > Chordata > Actinopteri > Salmoniformes > Salmonidae > Oncorhynchus > Oncorhynchus keta. The sequence goes on along the minus strand of NC_068450.1, from coordinate 7,660,720 downwards.
CATCAAAGTGCATGTTGTGTGTTGTATGTTGATGTCCTGTGTGGGCAAAGTCATGGAACCTTATGCCGATCAGATTAAATCAGAACTTCATTTTTCAGTGAAAAAAAAATAAAAATCGGTCCAATTCAACCGGAACACTGCAGAAGGGTTAATACAGTAGGAGACACTAACTCACTGTGCTCATCAATAACACATCATCTTAATACAGTAGGAGACACTAACTCACTGTGCTCATCAATAACACATCATCTTAATACAGTAGGAGTTAGTAACTCACTGTGCTCATCAATAACACATCATCTTAATACAGTAGGAGACACTAACTCACTGTGCTCATCAATACCACATCATCTTAATACAGTAGGAGACACTAACTCACTGTGCTCATCAATACCACATCATCTTAATACAGTAGGAGACACTAACTCACTGTGCTCATCAATAACACATCATCTTAATACAGTAGGAGACACTAACTCACTGTGCTCATCAATACCACATCATCTTAATACAGTAGGAGACACTAACTCACTGTGCTCATCAATAACACATCATCTTAATACAGTAGGAGTTAGTAACTCACTGTGCTCATCAATAACACATCATCTTAATACAGTAGGAGACACTAACTCACTGTGCTCATCAATAACACATCATCATAATACAGTAGGAGACACTAACTCACTGTGCTGCAGATCAGTCTGGCAGTCACAATTAACCATCTAAGTGGGTTTCAATCAAGTGCAGTCTTTGGTGAGGGAATTTGTCTTTTCCAGTCTCCGTCCATCAGTGGCAGAATGATTTGTATTGATTTCATGTCTCGAGGCTCTGCAGACTACAGCTGTGACTCACCTCCCTCTCTGTGATAGACTCAACAACCTCACGTATAGAAGGATCTGACTACAGTCTACAGCTGAGAGCTAAGGGCTGTGACTCACCTCCCTCTCTGTGATAGAATCAATGTGAGATACAGAAGGAACTGACTACAGACTACTGCTGAGAGCTAGGGGCTGTGACTCACCTCCCTCTCTGTGATAGAATCAATGTGAGATACAGAAGGAACTGACTACAGACTACTGCTGAGAGCTAGGGGCTGTGACTCACCTCCCTCTCTGTGATAGAATCAATGTGAGATACAGAAGGATCTGACTACAGACTACAGCTGAGAGCGAGGGGCTGTGACTCACCTCCCTCTCTGTGATAGAATCAATGTGAGATACAGAAGGAACTGACTACAGACTACTGCTGAGAGCTAGGGGCTGTGACTCACCTCCCTCTCTGTGATAGACTCAAAGTCCTCATGTACAGAAGGATCTGACTACAGACTACAGCTGAGAGCGAGGGGCTGTGACTCACCTCCCTCTCTGTGATAGAATCAATGTGAGATACAGAAGGAACTGACTACAGACTACTGCTGAGAGCTAGGGGCTGTGACTCACCTCCCTCTCTGTGATAGAATCAATGTGAGATACAGAAGGAACTGACTACAGACTACTGCTGAGAGCTAGGGGCTGTGACTCACCTCCCTCTCTGTGATAGAATCAATGTGAGATACAGAAGGAACTGACTACAGACTACTGCTGAGAGCTAAGGGCTGTGACTCACCTCCCTCTCTGTGATAGAATCAATGTGAGATACAGAAGGAACTGACTACAGACTACTGCTGAGAGCTAGGGGCTGTGACTCACCTCCCTCTCTGTGATAGAATCAATGTGAGATACAGAAGGAACTGACTACAGACTACTGCTGAGAGCTAGGGGCTGTGACTCACCTCCCTCTCTGTGATAGACTCAAAGTCCTCATGTACAGAAGGATCTGACTACAGACTACAGCTGAGAGCGAGGGGCTGTGACTCACCTTCCTCTCTGTGAAAGACTCAATGTGAGGTACAGAAGGAACTGAATCCCCAATGGCGCCCTATTCTCCACAGGGTGTACTACTGTTGACCAGAGACCAAAGCGCCCTTTTCAAAATTAGTGCACTATATCGGGAATAGGGTGCCTTTACGGACAAAGACAAGAAGAAGCTGTTATTTAACGGGTTGGCCTTTCAACGTGCACAAACACCAGATGTCATAACACAGGCTACAAACACCAAGGGATGTTTTGCAGTTTGGCACGAAGCAGATTTTCAATACAGACAGGAAGTTCCATAGCAAGACATACCACAAATAATAATGCATACTGTAAGCATGTTGTGCCTACAAACAGGAGGTACCCAGAGTAACCATGTTGTGCCTACAACCAGGAGGTACCCACAGTAACCATGTTGTGCCTACAAACAGGAGGTACCTACAGTAACCATGTTGTGCCTACAACCAGGAAGCACCAAGAGCAACCATGTTGTGCCTACAAACAGGAAGTACCTACAGGAACCATGTTGTGCCTACAACCAGGAAGCACCAAGAGTAACCATGTTGTGCCTACAAACAGGAAGTACCTACAGGAACCATGTTGTGCCTACAACCAGGAAGCACCAAGAGTAACCATGTTGTGCCTACAAACAGGAAATACCTAAAGTAACCATGTTGTGCCTACAAACAGGAAGTACCTAAAGTAACCATGTTGTGCCTACAAACAGGAAGTACTACCTACAGTACAATTAAAATGCTCCACAGAAGTTAGCATAGTGTTCCCCGCAGATACAGTATAAACAGGACCATTCCATGTAAGGGTGCCTATACTTTGGGGCAAAAAAAACAAAACAGGACAACCTCCAGATCAATCAATCAATCAAATTCATTTATAAAGCCCTTTTTAACATCAGCAGATGTCACAAAGTGCAATACAGAAATGCAGTCTGGGAATCTCTAAACAATATTCCACCAAAACCTAGCTGTGCTAACCTTTCACAACCTATTATTTATTTTCAGCAACCAGGTATGTTACCAGCATGTACCACATTTGCATGTAAGTTGCTTCAGGTATCAGCCCCCTGAAACATATGATATAAAATCCAATTGAGTGAGAAATTTGAGGAATTTCTTTTCAGCTGTTTACTTTTAGGCTACATGGTCAACTCTGGCATGACTTGTGTTGTCTCCTGCAGAGCATTCAAACCAAAACCTTATTGAGTGAGTTACCTCTGAGTTAGTGAGTTGGGTGTGTAACTGTTATTCAGTTTGTCCTCTTTTTTCAAGCTTCTCATACAACATTATAAGATACTCAAATAAGAGCTGCTTATTGGCTGTTCCATAAGAGCTGCTTATTGGCTATTCCATAAGAGCTGCTTATTGGCTGTTCCATAAGAGCTGCTTATTGGCTATTCCATAAGAGCTGCTTATTGGCTATTCCATAAGAGCTGCTTATTGGCTATTCCATAAGAGCTGCTTATTGGCTATTCCATAAGAGCTGCTTATTGGCTGTTCCATAAGAGCTGCTTATTGGCTGTTCCATAAGAGCTACTTATTGGCTGTTCCATAAGAGCTGCTTATTGGCTATTCCATAAGAGCTGCTTATTGGCTATTCCATAATAGCTGCTTATTGGCTATTCCACTCACTGATTGGTTATTTGTTATAGGGTAGGATCCTAACTTAAGATCCATGTGTGTGTTTAACTGAATACTTAATCACGCTGTTGCTGTTGTGGCATATTTCCATTAAAAACGACTACTTTACAGCCTCTAAAGTTATGTAACACCCAATGTATCATCATCTTACATAGATGTGCTTACATTTGGTGTTATCAGATATCAACTGTTAAACCATTACAGTCTATCTAACTGGTGAATGTTAAATCTAACATGTTTACATACAGTCTATCTAACTTTACTGGTATGTTAAATCACATTATCAGTCTATCTAACTGGTATGTTAAATCACATTATGTTAAATCACATTACAGTCTATCTAACTGGTATGTTAAATCACATTACAGTCTATCCAACTGGTATGTTAAATCACATTACAGTCTATCTAACTGGTATGTTAAATCACATTACAGTCTATCTAACTGGTATGTTAAATCACATTACAGTCTATCTAACTGGTATGTTAAATCACATTACAGTCTATCTAACTGGTATGTTAAATCACATTACAGTCTATCCAACTGGTATGTTAAATCACATTACAGTCTATCTAACTGGTATGTTAAATCACATTACAGTCTATCTAACTGGTATGTTAAATCACATTACAGTCTATCTAACTGGTATGTTAAATCACATTAACAGTATGTTAAATCACTATCTAACTGGTATGTTAAATCACATTACAGTCTATCTAACTGGTATGTTAAATCACATTACAGTCTATCTAACTGGTATGTTAAATCACATTACAGTCTATCTAACTGGTATGTTAAATCACATTACAGTCTATCTAACTGGTATGTTAAATCACATTACAGTCTATCTAACTGGTATGTTAAATCACATTACAGTCTATCTAACTGGTATGTTAAATCACATTACAGTCTATCTAACTGGTATGTTAAATCACATTACAGTCTATCCAACTGGTATGTTAAATCACATTACAGTCTATCCAACTGGTATGTTAAATCACATTACAGTCTATCTAACTGGTATGTTAAATCACATTACAGTCTATCTAACTGGTATGTTAAATCACATTACATCACAGTCTATCTAACTGGTATGTTAAATCACATTACAGTCTATCTAACTGGTATGTTAAATCACATTACAGTCTATCTAACTGGTATGTTAAATCACATTACAGTCTATCTAACTGGTATGTTAAATCACATTACAGTCTATCTAACTGGTATGTTAAATCACATTACAGTCTATCTAACTGGTATGTTAAATCACATTACAGTCTATCTAACTGGTATGTTAAATCACATTACAGTCTATCTAACTGGTATGTTAAATCACATTACAGTCTATCTAACTGGTATGTTAAATCACATTACAGTCTATCTAACTGGTATGTTAAATCACATTACAGTCTATCTAACTGGTATGTTAAATCACATTACAGTCTATCTAACTGGTATGTTAAATCACATTACAGTCTATCTAACTGGTATGTTAAATCACATTACAGTCTATCCATTACAGTCTATCCTAACTGGTATGTTAAATCACATTACAGTCTATCCAACTGGTATGTTAAATCACATTACAGTCTATCTAACTGGTATGTTAAATCACATTACAGTCTATCTAACTGGTATGTTAAATCACATTACTGGTATGTTAAATCACAGTCTATCTAACTGGTATGTTAAATCACATTACAGTCTATCTAACTGGTATGTTAAATCACATTACAGTCTATCTAACTGGTATGTTAAATCACATTACAGTCTATCTAACTGGTATGTTAAATCACATTACAGTCTATCTAACTGGTATGTTTAAATCTAACATTACAGTCTATCTAACTGGTATGTTAAATCACATTACAGTCTATCTAACTGGTATGTTAAATCACATTACAGTCTATCTAACTGGTATGTTAAATCACATTACAGTCTATCTAACTGGTATGTTAAATCACATTACAGTCTATCTAACTGGTATGTTAAATCACATTACAGTCTATCTAACTGGTATGTTAAATCACATTACAGTCTATACAGTTAAATCTATCTAACTGGTATGTTAAATCACATTACAGTCTATCTAACTGGTATGTTAAATCACATTACAGTCTATCTAACTGGTATGTTAAATCACATTACAGTCTATCTAACTGGTATGTTAAATCACATTACAGTCTATCTAACTGGTATGTTAAATGTTAAATCACATGTTTACAGTCTATCTAACTGGTATGTTAAATCACATTACAGTCTATCTAACTGGTATGTTAAATCACATTACAGTCTATCTAACTGGTATGTTAAATCACATTACAGTCTATCCAACTGGTATGTTAAATCACATTACAGTCTATCTAACTGGTATGTTAAATCACATTACATCACAGTCTATCTAACTGGTATGTTAAATCACATTACAGTCTATCTAACTGGTATGTTAAATCACATTACAGTCTATCTAACTGGTATGTTAAATCACATTACAGTCTATCCAACTGGTATGTTAAATCACACCACAGTCTATCCAACTGGTATGTTAAATCACATTACAGTCTATCCAACTGGTATGTTAAATCACATTACAGTCTATCTAACTGGTATGTCAAATCACATCACAGTCTATCTAACTGGTATGCTAAATCACATTACAGTCTATCCAACTGGTATGTTAAATCACATTACAGTCTATCTAACTGGTATGTTAAATCACATTACATCACAGTCTATCCAACTGGTATGTTAAATCACATTACAGTCTATCTAACTGGTATGTTAAATCACATTACAGTCTATCGGTCAGTCCACCTGACCGTGCTGCTACTCCAGTCTAAGGCCTTATTTCCTTTTACATATCTGGCCCTGAAGCCTAAGGTCTTATTACCTTTTACATATCTGGCCCTGAAGCCTAAGGTCTTATTACCTTTTACATATCTGGTCCTGAAGTCTAAGGCCTTATTACCTTTTACATATCTGGCCCTGAAGTCTAAGGCCTTATTTCCTCTTACATATCTGGCCCTGAAGTCTAAGGCCTTATTACCTTTTACATATCTGGCCCTGAAGTCTAAGGCCTTATTACCTTTTACATATCTGGCCCTGAAGTCTAAGGCCTTATTTCCTCTTACATATCTGGCCCTGAAGTCTAAGGCCTTATTACCTTTTACATATTTGGCCCTGAAGTCTAAGGCCTTATTTCAGTCTAAGGCCTTTTTACATATCTGGCCCTGAAGTCTAAGGCCTTAGTTACCTTATTTCCTTTACATATCTGGCCCTGAAGCCTAAGGCCTTATTACCTTTTACATATCTGGTCCTGAAGTCTAAGGCCTTATTACCTTTTACATATCTGGCCCTGAAGTCTAAGGTCTTATTACCTTTTACATATCTGGCCCTGAAGCCTAAGGCCTTATTTCCTTTTACATATCTGGCCCTGAAGTCTAAGGCCTTATTTCCTCTTACATATCTGGCCCTGAAGTCTAAGGCCTTATTACCTTTTACATATCTGGCCCTGAAGTCTAAGGCCTTATTTCCTTTTACATATCTGGCCCTGAAGTCTAAGGCCTTATTACCTTTTACATATCTGGCCCTGAAGCCTAAGGCCTTATTTCCTTTTACATATCTGGCCCTGAAGTCTACTCCTGACTCCTCTCACTATGCCTGTTCTCATCCGTAGATGCTTAACTCTCTTTTTATTGACCCATTTTGTTGTATTGACGTTCTGGGTCTTGTGTTAGTTCAAGTCAAATCACATTTCATTGGTCACATACACATGGTTAGCAGATGTTTTTGCGAGTGTAGCGAAATGCTTGTGCTTCTAGTTCCGACAATGCAGCAATATCTAACAAGTAAACTAACAAATCCACAACTACCTAATACACATGAATCTAAGTAAAGGAATGGAATACCAACATATAAATATAAATATATGAATGAGCAATGACAGAGCAGCATAGGCAAGATGCAATAGATGGTATAAAATACAGTATATACACATGAGATGAGTAATGCAAGATTTGTAAACATTACTAAAGTGGCATTATTTAAAGTGACTAGTGATCCATTTATTAAAGTGGCCAATGATTTCAACTCTGTATGTAGGAGGCAGCCTCTCTGTGTTAGTGGTGGCTGTTCAACAGTCTGATGGCCTTGAGATAGAAGCTGTTTTTCAGTCTCTCGGTCCCAGCTTTGATGCACCTGTACTGACCTCGCCTTCTGGATGATAGCGGGGTGAACAGGCAGTGGCTCGGGTGGTTGATGTCCTGGATGATCTTTACGGCCTTTCTGTGACATCGGGTGGTGTAGGTGTCCTGGAGGGCAGGTAGTTTGCCCCTGGTGATGCGTTGTGCAGACCTCACTACCCTCTGGAGAGCCCTGCGGTTGTGGGCGGTGTAATTGCCGTACCAGGCGGTGATACAGCCTGACAGGATGCTCTCAATTGTGCATCTCTCCACTGGCTTCCAGTTGAAGCTCGCATCCGCTACAAGACCATGGTGCTTGCCTACGGAGCTGTGAGGGGAACGGCACCTCAGTACCTCCAGGCTCTGATCAGGCCCTACACCCAAACAAGGGCACTGCGTTCATCCACCTCTGGCCTGCTCGCCTCCCTACCACTGAGGAAGTACAGTTCCCGCTCAGCCCAGTCAAAACTGTTCGCTGCTCTGGCCCCCCAATGATGGAACAAACTCCCTCACGACGCCAGGACAGCGGAGTCAATCACCACCTTCCGGAGACACCTGAAACCCCACCTCTTTAAGGAATACCTAGGATAGGATAAAGTAATCCTTCTCACCCCCCTTAAAAGATTTAGATGCACTATTGTAAAGTGGCTGTTCCACTGGATGTCATAAGGTGAATGCACCAATTTGTAAGTCGCTCTGGATAAGAGCGTCTGCTAAATGACTTAAATGTAATGTACATGTAAATGTTTAGGAAACAAGCCAAAGGATTGTAAGGTTGAATAATATTTGGGGACATTCGTGAGTTACTGAACTAGTTACCTGGTTGTCTCCTTCCTTTTTGGATTCAGTTTTCCATTGGAAGATGCAATTTGCATGACACCACGTTCGTTTTGCATTGATCCGAGACCAGACATTTGATATTTTGGTTGGATACAGTGCTTCTACTAATTTTGAGAGGGATACATTTGCATTATTTTCAGGAACTGAGAGAGACATGCTGCAAGAGACATCTTCAATAACAAGAGTTTCCTTTGACTGTTGGCTGCCACAGCTACTGTAGGCAGGCAGCTAAGCTTGTTGTATGGTCAAATCAAGAACAATTCCTTTTCATTTCATATTTCTATTTTTTTCACAGTAGACTGTTTTTCTTGCCCTACAAATTACAAGAACGTCCTGTAGGCTTGTTTTCAGACATGCATATTAGACGGTTATTACAGCTACTTTGTATTCATATATGCATGTATACAGTATTGCTTCTAGATAGGCTGTGTGCTTTCCCGTGGTTAGTTGTACTGATGTTGGCAACAACTCCAAGGTCTAGAAGATTTACTCTGGGGCCGTTTCAGTGCCAAAGGGCAGCCTCCTTTAGGCAACGTCTAACACTTTAATTACAGATGAATTATGTTTAGTGTTCCGATGTAGAACGGAGCATGTAAAGGACGTTGTATATTAAACACAAGTCGGAAAGGGTTGAATAAATAGTATTGTACACATGTAGCATCTCTATAGAGAAACGAGAACGTAAAGGAAACCGTGTAGACACAAGCAGGGAAGGTTTAGTCTAAAATGTAGTATAAAATCAAAGCATTTACAAATAGGAAAGGGTTGAAGACTTGGATATAATCTAGTGTTCTGATTGTATACATTTGTTTGTATTTTAATGTGTTTGTTCCCATGGAGACAGGAGGACGTAAAGACATTTGTTTGTATTTTAATGTGTTTGTTCCCATGGAGACAGGAGGATTTAAAGACAGTTGTTTGTATTTTAATGTGTTTGTTCCCATGGAGACAGGAGGACGTAAAGACATTTGTTTGTATTTTAATGTGTTTGTTCCCATGGAGACAGGAGGACGTAAAGACAGTTGTTTGTATTTTAATGTGTTTGTTCCCATGGAGACAGGAGGATTTAAAGACAGTTGTTTGTATTTTAATGTGTTTGTTCCCATGGAGACAGGAGGACGTAAAGACATTTGTTTGTATTTTAATGTGTTTGTTCCCATGGAGACAGGAGGACGTAAAGACAGTTGTTTGTATTTTAATGTGTTTGTTCCCATGGAGACAGTAGGACATAAAGACAGTTGTTTGTATTTTAATGTGTTTGTTCCCATGGAGACAGGAGGATTTAAAGACAGTTGTTTGTATTTTAATGTGTTTGTTCCCATGGAGACAGGAGGACGTAAAGACAGTTGTTTGTATTTTAATGTGTTTGTTCCCATGGAGACAGGAGGATTTAAAGACAGTTGTTTGTATTTTAATGTGTTTGTTCCCATGGAGACAGGAGGACGTAAAGACAGTTGTTTGTATTTTAATGTGTTTGTTCCCATGGAGACAGAAGGACGTAAAGACAGTTGCTTGTATTTTAATGTGTTTGTTCCCATGGAGACAGGACGACGTAAAGACAGTTGTTTGTATTTTAATGTGTTTGTTCCCATGGAGACAGAAGGACGTAAAGACAGTTGCTTGTATTTTAATATGTTTGTTCCCATGGAGACAGGAGGACGTAAAGACAGTTGCTTGTATTTTAATGTGTTTGTTCCCATGGAGACAGTAGGACGTAAAGACAGTTGTTTGTATTTTAATGTGTTTGTTCCCATGGAGACAGGAGGATTTAAAGACAGTTGTTTGTATTTTAATGTGTTTGTTCCCATGGAGACAGGAGGATGTAAAGACAGTTGTTTGTATTTTAATGTGTTTGTTCCCATGGAGACAGGAGGACGTAAAGACAGTTGTTTGTATTTTAATGTGTTTGTTCCCATGGAGACAGAAGGACGTAAAGACAGTTGCTTGTATTTTAATATGTTTGTTCCCATGGAGACAGGAGGATGTACATAATACATTTCACAAAGTTATAACCAGTGGCTGTTGTCTATCCCAGGCCACATCCACACCACACAGGACAGAGGGGTTATAACTATCTTCAATGGGGGTAGTAAAGGGTTGAATGTAGAGTGCTTCTACACCTGCATTGTTTGCTGTTTGGGGTTTTAGGCTGGGTTTCTGTACAGCACTTTGAGATATCAGATGATGTACGAAGGGGCTATATAAATGAATTTGATTTGATTTGATTTGAGTATGGTTGAATTTTATGGAGCTCTTTTTTTTAAGACGAAGAAGAAGAAGGGACATCGGTCAGGATTACCAACCATCTGACCTGTACCCACGTTTCCTTGTAGATTCTTACCATACATAAAATATCCAGCTTGGAGTCTTCCACAACATATACCAGCTTGGAGTCTTCCACAACATATCCTAACTTGGAGTCTTCCACAACATATCCTAACTTGGAGTCTTCCACAACATATACTAGCTTGGAGTCTTCCACAACATATCCTAACTTGGAGTCTTCCACAACATATCCTAACTTGGAGTCTTCCACAACATATCCTAACTTGGAGTCTTCCACAACATATACTAGCTTGCAGCTTGGAGTCTTCCACAACATACCCTAACTTGGAGTCTTCCACAACATATCCTAACTTGGAGTCTTCCACAACATATCCTAACTTGGAGTCTACCACAACATATACTTACTCTGAGTCTTCCACAACATATCCTAACTCGGAGTCTTCCACAACATATCCTAACTTGGAGTCTTCCACAAAAGCCATGCCTCTTATCTCTTTAGATCCCAAAGCTAAGGACCTAGGATTCTCTTAAAACAAAAAGTATTCCTGCTCACTCTGCCTTTGCATTCCCCATTACCACCAGACTATTTACAATGACACCAGACCCCACATTTGTTTTTACACGGTTGCTACTCACGGTTTATTATCTATGCATAGTCACTTCACCCCTACCTACATGTACAAATGACCTGTATAAATCCTCATTATTGTTATTTTTTTTGTGTTACTTTTAATTATTTTAATTTTAATTTTATAAAAGTAAATCTTTGCTTAAATCTTCTTGAACTGTACTTTTGGTTAAGGGCTTGAAAGTAAAGCATTTCACAGTAAAGTCTACACTTGTTGTATTTGGTGCACGTGACAAATAAAGTTTGATTTGATTTGTCTTTGGCACTGGGCACCCACAGTTTACAAGGTGTCCCTTCGGTTTTACTCATCAAACAATGGTTGTGTACACAGCCCCATTCACGGCAGGCAACATGCAAAACAACGTGACAAGACCATCAAGCATTTAGACCATCTGGGCAAGAAGAGCTAGAACGAAATAACGACTCTCAGTGATTGTCTATTTGAGTGTTATTATTTATGTCCTTGTCACAGTCAAAAAATAATAAAGGAGATGTATCTGTGGCCCTTTATCTATCCATATTTCCACTCATCTGCTTGTTTCAGTAGCCATGGCCAGCTTCTTTCTCCTCCTCCTACAACATAATCTGCTTGTTTCAGTAGCCATGGTGAGCTTCCATCTCCTCCTACAACATAATCTGCTTGTTTCAGTAGCCAAGGTGAGCTTCCATCTCCTCCTACAACATAATCTGCTTGTTTCAGTAGCCATGGTGAGCTTCCATCTCCTCCTACAACATAATCTGCTTGTTTCAGTAGCCATGGTGAGCTTCCATCTCCTCCTACAACATAATCTGCTTGTTTCAGTAGCCATGGTGAGCTTCCATCTCCTCCTACAACATAATCTGCTTGTTTCAGTAGCCAAGGTGAGCTTCCATCTCCTCCTACAACATAATCTGCTTGTTTCAGTAGCCATGGTGAGCTCTCATCTCCTCCTACAACATAATCTGCTTGTTTCAGTAGCCATGGTGAGCTTCCATCTCCTCCTACAACGCCATCTGCTTGTTTCAGTAGCCATGGTGAGCTTCCATCTCCTCCTACAACATAATCTGCTTGTTTCAGTAGCCATGGTGAGCTTCCATCTCCTCCTACAACATCATCTGCTTGTTTCAGTAGCCATGGTGAGCTTCCATCTCCTCCTACAACATAATCTGCTTGTTTCAGTAGCCATGGTGAGCTTCCATCTCCTCCTACAACATCATCTGCTTGTTTCAGTAGCCATGGTGAGCTTCCATCTCCTCCTACAACATAATCTGCTTGTTTCAGTAGCCATGGTGAGCTTCCATCTCCTCCTACAACATAATCTGCTTGTTTCAGTAGCCATGGTGAGCTCTCATCTCCTCCTACAACATAATCTGCTTGTTTCAGTAGCCATGGTGAGCTTCCATCTCCTCCTACAACATCATCTGCTTGTTTCAGTAGCCATGGTGAGCTTCCATCTCCTCCTACAACATAATCTGCTTGTTTCAGTAGCCATGGTGAGCTCTCATCTCCTCCTACAACATAATCTGCTTGTTTCAGTAGCCATGGTGAGCTTCCATCTCCTCCTACAACATCATCTGCTTGTTTCAGTAGCCATGGTGAGCTCTCATCTCCTCCTATATCATCTGCTTGTTTCAGTAGCCATGGTGAGCTTCCATCTTCTCCTACAACATAATCTGCTTGTTTCAGTAGCCATGTTGAGCTTCCATCTCCTCCTACAACATAATCTGCTTGTTTCAGTAGCCATGGTGAGCTTCCATCTCCTCCTACAACATCATCTGCTTGTTTCAGTAGCCATGGTGAGCTTCCATCTCCTCCTACACCATAATCTGCTTGTTTCAGTAACCATGGTGAGCTTCCATCTCCTCCTACAACATTATCTGCTTGTTTCAGTAGCCATGGTGAGCTTCCATCTCCTCCTACAACATAATCTGCTTGTTTCAGTAGCCATGGTGATCTTCCATCTCCTCCTACAACATCATCTGCTTGTTTCAGTAGCCATGGTGAGCTTCCATCTCCTCCTAAAACATAATCTGCTTGTTTCAGTAGCCATGGTGAGCTCTCATCTCCTCCTACAACATAATCTGCTTGTTTCAGTAACCATGGTGAGCTTCCATCTCCTCCTACAACATAATCTACTTTGTTTCAGTAGCCATGGTGATCTTCCATCTCCTCCTACAACATCATCTGCTTGTTTCAGTAGCCATGGTGAGCTCTCATCTCCTCCTACAACATAATCTGCTTGTTTCAGTAACCATGGTGAGCTTCCATCTCCTCCTACAACATAATCTGCTTGTTTCAGTAGCCATGGTGAGCTTCCATCTCCTCCTACAACATAATCTGCTTGTTTCAGTAGCCATGGTGATCTTCCATCTCCTCCTACAACATAATCTGCTTGTTTCAGTAGCCATGGTGAGCTTTCATCTCCTCCTACAACATCATCTGCTTGTTTCAGTAGCCATGGTGAGCTTCCATCTCCTCCTACAACATAATCTGCTTGTTTCAGTAGCCATGGCCACCTCCTCCTACAACCAAAGAAAAGACACTGTGAAATGTTTTCAAAGAGAGAGCTTCTAGTCATTGGCGTTTAGTGATTGAGGGCTCCCCAGTCACTTTCCAATGCAATTCATTCCACCTGCTTTTGTTCCCAGCAGGGCCAGTCTAGTCCCTGACCTTACAAAGGACAGTCATTAAGATTGAAATCTTCACCACATAAAAATGTATTTGAAATCAATTCTATGACCTTTATATGCAAAGGAAGGGAGTGTCAAGCCCATCAAACTCTGAGTCGCTGCGTTATACGAGTGTTGCATGGCTGAATTAATCAGTTCTCTTTGAGTGACATTAACGAGATAAAATAAACTGGAGATATTTTGTTCCTGGACTTGATAGCAAACTTTTAAAGCTGGAATCCATAGCTGTGAAACCACCAGGTCCGTTTGCAACATTACAACAGCAAAGACTACAAACAAACAAACAAACAAACAACAACAAAAAAACAAGATGTTACCTCTGACATCATTGCACGCTCGATAGAACAGCAAAGTTATTTTTACCCACAATGCAGGATGCTCATTTCCTCAAAGCAAAATCAAAAACAACACATGGGCCTGGGTGGCGCTGTTTGGCCTTTCGCAGATCTCCTGTTTAAGGGAGAATTAAAGCGGTATGGCTGATGTAATGGTACACTACAGAGCTTTGCAAAAGTATTCATCCCCCTTCACGTTTTCCCTATTTTGTTGCATTACAACCTATCATTTAAATTGATTTGGATTTGGATTTCATATAATTGACATACATAAAATAGTCAAAATTTGTGAAGTGAAATGAAAAAAATAACTTGTCTCATAAATGTAAAACAAATTAAAAACAGAAAGGTGGTACGTGCATATGTATTCACCCACTTTGCTCTGAAGCCCCTAAATAAGATCTGATGCAACCAATTACCTTCAGAAGTCACATATTTAGTTAAATAAAGTCCACCTGTGTGCAATCTAAGTGTCACATGATCTGTCACATGATCTCAGTATATATACACCTGTTCTGAAAGGCCCAAGAGTCTACAACACCACTGAGCAAGGGGAACCACCAAGCAAGCAACACCATGAATACCAAGGAGCTCTCCAAACAGGTCAGGGACAAAGTTGTGGAGACGTACAGATCAGGGTTGGGTTATAATAAAATATCTTAAACTTTGAACATCCCACGGAGCACCATTAAATCCATTATTAAATCATGTAAAAAATATGGCACCACAACAGACCTGCCAAGACAGAGGCACCCACCAAAACTCATGGACCAGGCAAGGAGGGAATTAATCAGAGAGACAACAAAGAGACCAAAGACAACCCTGAAGGAGCTGCAAAGCTCCACACCAGAGATTGGAGTATCTGTCCATAGGACCACTTTAAGATGTACAACAACAGAGCTGGGATTTACGGAATAGTGGCCAGACAAAAAGCCATTGCTTAAAGAAAGAAATCAGCAAACACGTTTGGTGTTCGCCAAAAGGAATGTGGGAGACTCCCCAAACATATGGAAGAAGGTACTCTGGTCAGATGAGACTAAAATGTTGCTTTTTAGCCATCAAGGGTGGCACAAACCCAACACCTCTCCCAACACCTAACACCTCCCAACACCTCTCCCAAACTCAACACCCCCCATCACCCCGAGAACACCATCCCCACAGTGGAGCATGGTGGCGGCAGCTTCGTGCTGTGGGGATGTTTTTCATCGGCAGGTACTGAGAAGCTGGTCAGAATTCAAGGAATGATGGATGGTGCTAAATACAGGGAAATTCTTGAGGGAAACCTATTTCAGTCAGAGGTTTGAGACTGGGACGGAGGTTCACCTTCCAGCAGGACAATGACCCTAAGCATACTGCTAAAGCAAAACTTGAGTGGTTTAAGGGGAAACATGTAAATGTCTTGGAATGGCCTAGTCAAAGCCCAGATCTCAATCCAATTGAGAATTTGTGGTATGACTTAAAGTATGCTGTACACTAGCGGAACCCATCCAACTTGAAGGGGCTGGAGCAGTTTTGCCTTAAAGAATGGACAAGATCCCACTGGCTAGATGTGCCAAGCTTATAGAGACACACCCCAAGAGACATGCAGCTGTAATTGCTGCAAAAGGTGGCTCTACAAAGTATTGACTTTAGGGGGTTGAATAGTTATGCAAGCTCAAGATTTTTCTTTTGTCTTATTTCTTGTTTGTTTCACAGTAAATATGTTTTGCATCTTCAATGTGTTAGGCATGTTGTATAAATCAAATGATACAAACCCCGCCAAAAATCTCTTTTTAATCCAGGTTGTTGTCACGCCCTGGTCGAAGTATTGTGTGTTTATCTTCATTTATTTGGTCAGGCCAGGGTGTGACATGGGTTTTTGTATGTGGTGTGTAGGTAGTGGGATTGTAGCTTAGTGGGGTGTTCTAGGTAAGTCTATGGCTGTCTGAAGTGGTTCTCAATCAGAGGCAGGTGTTTATCGTTGTCTCTGATTGGGAACCATATTTAGGCAGCCATATTCTTTGGTTGTGTTGTGGGTGATTGTCCTGAATGTCTTGATGTCCTTGTGCTGTGTTAGTTGACACAAGTATAGGCTGTTTTCGGTTTTCGTTACGTTTATTGTTTTTGTAGTGTTTTGTATTGATTCGTGTTACGTTTGTCTGATTAAACATGGATCGCAATCTACACGCTGCATTTTGGTCCGACTCTCCTTCACCATTAGAAAACCGTTACAGTTGTAAGGCAACAAAATAGGAAAAATGCCAAGGGGGTGAATGCTTTCGCAAGCCTCTGTATGGGTATACATACAGTGGGGCAAAAAATTCATTAAAAATCCTACAATGTGATTTTCTAGATTTTATTTCTGATTTTGTCTGTCATAGTTGAAGTGTACCTATGATGAAAATTACAGGCCTCTCTCATCTTTTTAAGTGGGAGAACTTGCACAATTGGTGGCTGACTAAATGTTTTTTGCCCCACTGTATTTTAGGAACATTTTATTTGATTGTGTGAGGAAGGTGCCATTGGTTGTGTGTTGAAATTAGCTTGAAAAAAATCCTACCAACCGTATTACGTAATCACAGTTATCTGCTTGACAAGTGACGAAAGAAACCCTAACTAAAGTGCTGAACACTTTCTCTGAGTGGAGCAACAGCATCTGTGTCCTGCCTTGGTTTTATCTACTCAGAACACAGCTGGAGGGGAAATCACTGTCCAGTTGTCTAGAACAACCAAAAGAAAGTGTCTGTCAACCACATTAAGCCTGAACATGGAAAACAAAATCAATTCTGAGAAAGCATCATGGGAAACTCAGAAGAATGGAACCAGCAGTTGATCTTCAAAGGTTACAGTATCAACATTATCCTAGTTCTTAAAAGATTATATTCTTGGTGTGCACATATATTTGTATTTGTGTGTCTGGGTATGTGTCTACTGTAGCTGTTTGTAGAGCACTGTGGGACATTTGCTATGCATGCAAATGAAAAATGTATCGTGCAATGTACTGTCACAGAAAGCAGATGCTGTATGCAATGATGTATGTGAAAGAACAGGAAGATTGCTGCCCATTAATATAATTTCTTATTCAAATTTAAAGAAGAACAAACAGTGGCTCCCATTCATTGCAAGATGAGCAAACATAATGATAACAAAACTGTCATTTCTCCACCTGCACTGTTATACAAGAACCTAGTATTCAATGATAAATGAAATCCGACACACGAAAGAGAATATGAAATTAATGAAGTACCAATACCAAAATATGCTATGCTATATATAAATATATTAAACACATAGAGGTGCATATGATGACATCACTCCTGCAGTAATGTTATTGATTGATGACATAAATCCTACAGCAATGTTATTGATTAATGACGTCACTCCTGCAGTAATGTTACTGATTGATGACATCACACCTGCAGTAATGTTACTGATTGATGACATCACTCCCACAGTAATGTTATTGATTTCATCCATTTTTCTGAACATGAAAATACTTTTTTATTTAACAGAATGTATATAGATTAAGAAGGGACATGAAATCCAATCAAATCATTACATGATCATTGAATCTAACACAGGTAAAAATGTAAATGTCCTAATCGATGTCCCATTCTCTCCACAGCTCACTACATTTGACAGAGGCCCATAAAGGGAACTACGTAGGGAATATCAAATCAAATCGTATTAAGTCACATGCGCCGAGTAAATGCTTACTTACGAGCCCCTAACAAACAATGCAGTTAAAAAAAATAATATGAATGAGAATAAGAAATTTAAGTAACAAGTAATTAAAGAGCAGCAGTAAAATAACGATAGCGAGGCTATATACAGGGTCTACCAGTACAGAGTCGATGTACAGGGGCACCAGTCAGTTGAGGTAATTGAGGTAATATGTACATGTAGGTAGAGTTATTAAAGTGACTATGCATAGATGACAACTACAGAGAGTAGCAGCGGAATAAAGGGGAGGGGGGTTAACGCAAATAGTCTGGTGGCCATTTGATTAGCTGTTCAGGAGTCTTATGGCTTGGGGGGGTAGAAGCTGTTTAGAAGCCTCTTGGACCTAGACTTGGCGCTCCGGTACCACTTGCCGTGCGGTAGCAGAGAGAACAGTTTATGACTAGCGTGGCTGGAGCATTTGATCATTTTTAGGGCCTGGTCCTGGATTTCAGGACGCTTGACCCCAGTGATGTACTGGGCCGTACGCACTACCCTTTGTAGTGCCTTGCAGTCGGAGGCCACTGAGGACCCATGCCAAATCTTTTCAGTCTCCTGAAGGGGAATAGGTTTTGTGGTGCCCTCTTCACATGTACATATTACCTCAATTACCTCGACTAACCGGTGCCCCCGCACATTGACTCTGTACAGGTACACCCTGTATATAGCCTCGCTATTGTTATTTACTGCTTCTCTTTAATTATTTGTTACTTTTATTTATTTTTCTTATTATTATTATTTAAA
Organism: Oncorhynchus keta; assembly: GCF_023373465.1. Classification (NCBI taxonomy): domain Eukaryota; kingdom Metazoa; phylum Chordata; class Actinopteri; order Salmoniformes; family Salmonidae; genus Oncorhynchus; species Oncorhynchus keta. The sequence goes on along the minus strand of NC_068450.1, from coordinate 7,641,830 downwards.
TATTTTTACTGCATTTGTTGGCTTGGACCTAAGCATTTCACTGTAAAGTCTAAACTGTATCTATAAGCAGCTGTATAAAAACAGTCCTTTCAATTAACTCTCTTATTCAACGTATCTACGCTCATTTGAATCCATCCCTAGATACTAAACAGTGTACCTCATCATTCCATTAGTTTTCCAGATAGAGGAGAGTCAGATAGTGTCAACTGAGACAATAATGGATATATACACAGTCCTGGGTATAGTCTAATGAGTCCCTTATAAATACATGCCAATCAATGGAAGACCTTCATTACTCTGCCAGTCAGGTCCTGTCTTATTCCATGTGAAAAATGACATTTGTATGTAGCTATAAAGATTTTATTTTTTAAACCTGTGGATATTTTATATTGTAATGATCCTTGCCTAGTTAGGTTTGTTACCGTGATTAACCCCATTGGAGCAGCGGTTAGGATGTTTTCCCTACAGATCTGAGTTTGAGAGTCCTTTTTATTTCCCCCCTTCACTTCTGCTGTTCACCACAATGTGGACTTGTTGGGCCTCGTGGTAGCGTTTAGGTTCGTTATGTGTCTCTCCGGTCCTAGTGCCCGTTGGCCCAAGAACCCAGACATTACCATATCCCTAAAGGACTGTGTTGATTCTGTATAGATCTCCCAGGCTGCATCCCAAATGGCACCCTGTTCCCTTTATAGTCCACTGTTTTTGATCTGGGCCAATAGGGCTCTGTCAAATGTATATAGTATGTATAAGCTGGAAGTAGAAGCCTAAGTGTTATTGTTTATCAGTTTATTCCAATTGGGAGAGGGGTGGTAGGGTTTGTGGGTAATAATAAAGGAAAATATATTCTAAAAAGATGCGTATATATGTATGCATGTTTATGTATATATATATATATATATATATATATATATATATATATATATATATATATTTACCCCGAAAAATATATTGGGGATTGGAAATAATGCAGAGAATTACATTGATGGAAACGACAATCTATCCTCAATATTTAAGCTGATCCCCCCCTAATAAAATAATAATGATAATAAAAGGAACAAAGAAATGTCCAGCACTGAAGTGTGTCATTTCCTGTTTACTTCTGGGCGATTGCCATTAACAATTGTGATTACTCTTGTGCCAAGGAAAGAATCAAAGTCTCCTCCCTCTGATTCCGCTAAGTTTATGATGGCCAAAAAGGAACATTTTTGTTTTCGTGAATTTTTACGATAAAGCCATTTTTTGACTTTGAGGTTGTGGAATTTGGTGGAAATCGTTCATCATCCAGACATGGGGTTGAAAAGCACAGCAACAGTTTAAGCACCATCTTCGTCCCAATCATGATTCATCCAAAAAATCACAAACATAAACACCAAACCAGGAACTACCGTTGCTCGTATAATCACATAATTATACTTGAGCCTTCTCACTGTTTTATCTGTCCATGAGAATCTGTCCACGAGGGATTATAAGGAACCTAATCATCTGATGCTTCAAATGTTACGTTTCCAGCCAGGAACAACAGCTCTGGAAACATGGAAACATGGAATTCTTGGAAAACAGAAATATAATTTCGCTCCTGGCTTTTATTTGTGATTAACTGCAGTGGCCTGACCAGTGGTATACAAACTAGCCAAGGTTATACCAAGGTTATTCATTGAATGATTCATTTTTTTCACTCCATGGTTTTCTTCTGATTCTCCTTCCTCTCTTCTTTTCTTCATTTCTCAGCCTTGGAGGGTGTTGTTAAGGTTTCTATTGTGTTATTTTCTTGTCTTGGAAACCTTAGCAAAGTCAGTCAGCATAGGGCAATGGAGGCTGGTGTGAAGCCTGTGGCCATGTCTTAGCCCATATGTTTCCAAGGCCTAGAGGAAATCAAACAAACATTACACAGCAAACAAACACAGCTGAGCTAATAAACCCTGATAACCTTACAGGCAAATATTAGACACCTGCATTCATTTGCCAGAAATCCAAGAACTGTACAAGATTCAGGAAAAAAAAAGGTAATGTTGTTTTTCTCTATTCACACCCCCGTTAAACATAAGTAGAGTTTTAAGAAACCCTGAATAGTCATATCATAATACTGTTATACATTGACTGTACTAAATATTAAGAACACCTGCTCTTCCCATGACAGACTGACAAGGTAAATCCAGGTGAAAGTGATGATCCCTTATTGATGTTAACTAAATCCACTTCAGTCAGTGTAGATGAAGGGGAGGAGACGGGGTTAAAGAAGGATTTGTAAGCCTTGAGACAACTGAGAAATGGATTGTGTACCTGTGCCATTCAGAGGGATGACTGGGCAAGACAAAAGATTGAAGTGCCTTTGAACGGGGTAAGGTAGTAGGTGCCAGGTGGACGGGTTTGTGTCAAGAACTGCAACGCTGCTGGGGTTTTTCACACTCAACAGTTTACCGTGTGCATTAATTAAGAATGGACCAGCACCCAAAGGACATCCAGCCAATTTGACACAACTGTTGGAAGCATTGGAGTCAACATGGGCCAGCATTCCTGTGGAATACTTTCAACACCTTGTAGAGTCCATGCCCCCGACGGATCAAGGCTGTTTTGTGTTCCTAAGGTTTGGTTTACACCTAAAGAATGTTTATCTTATATGGGTTGATGCTTGCTTCAAGAGTTGTCCTGAGTGATTTTAGTATATTGTATATATTTAGCATATGGGAGTATGCTACGTATGTCAATGCTTAACTGTTGACTGTTGGTGAACGTTGTACTCAGTGTAATTGAATTACTTTTCTCCATTGTGAACTTTGGCACTAAGATGAATTTGCTGATGGACTTTTTACCCACAAACACACAGCAACCATGTAGGTTGCATGTTGTATTTTTCACATATTTGCAGACCAACACCTATATATATATATATATGTATATTTATATATACAGTGGATTCAGAAAGTATTCAGACCCTTTAACTTTTTCCACATTTTGATGCCTTATTCTAAAATTGACTAAAATGTTTTTTTCCCCCCAGTTGATCTATATACTATATACCAAAATGGCCAAGAAAAAAACAGGTTTTTAGATATTTTCGCAAATGTACCCGTAAAACACCAGTCTCAACGTCAACAGTGAAGAGGCAGGCGACTTAGGGATGCTGGCCTTCTAAGCAGAGTTGCAAAGAAAACGCCATGTCTCAGACTGGCCAATAAAAACAAAAGATTAATAAGATGGGCAAAAGAACACAGACACTGGACAGAGGAACCCTGCCTAGAAGGGCAGCATCCCGGACTCGCTTCTTCACTATTGACGTTGACACTAGTGTTTTGCGGGTACTGTTTCCTGAAGCTGCCAGTTGAGGACTTGAGAGGCATCTGTGCATCTGTTTCTCAAACTAGACACTCTAATGTACTTGACCTCTTACTCAGTTGTGCCCCTTGGCCTCCCACTCCTCTTTCTATTCTGGTTAGAGCCAGTTTGTGCTGTTCTGTGAAGGGAGTAGTACACCGCGTTGTACGAGATCTTCAGTTTCTTAGCAATTTCTCACATGGAATAGCCTTCATTTCTCAGAACAAGAATAGATTGATGAGGTTCAGAAGAAAGTTTTATTGCTTCATTAATCAGGACAAAAGTTTGGTTCCAGTAGTTTCAGCTGTGCTGACGACATTGCAAAAGGGTTTTCTAATAATCAATTAGCCTTTTAAAATTATAAACTTGGATTAGCTGACACAACGTGCCATTGGAACACAGTATTACATTACATTACATTTAAGTCATTTAGCAGACGCTCTTATCCAGAGCGACTTACACAGTAGTGATGGTTGCTGATAATGGGCCTCTGTTTGCCTATGTAGATACTCCATAAAAAATCAGACGTTTCCAGCTACAATAGTAATTTACAACATTAACAATGTCGACGTTGTATTTCTGATCAATTTTATGTTATTTTAATGGACACATTTTTTTGCTTTTCTTTCAAAAACAAGGATATTTCTATATGATCGGTAGTGTAAGTATTACTCACTACTCTGTTGAAGCACCTTTGGCAGCGATTAAAGCCTCGAGTCATCTTGGTTATGATGCTGCAAGCTTGGCACACCTGTATTTGGGGAGTTTCTCCCATTCTTCTCAGCATATTCTCTCAACCTCTGTCAGGTTGGATGGGGAGGGTCACTTGCACAGCTATTTCCAGGTCTCTGAAAATAGCTTTGTTCGATTGGGTTCAATTCCAGGCTCTGGCTGGGCCACTCAAGGACATTCAGAGACTTTCCCCGAAGCCACTCGTGCGTTGTCTTGGCTGTGTGCTTAGGCTCGTTGTCCTGTTGAAAGGTGAGAGCACTCTGGAGTAGGTTTTCATCAATGATCTCTATGTATTTTGCTCCGTTCATCTTTCCCTTGATCCTGACTCGTCTCACAGTCCCTGCTTCTGAAAAACAGCCCCACAGCATGATGCTGCTGCCACCACCACAAGGATGGTGCCAGGTTTCCTCCAGACGTGATGCATTCTGGCTAAAGAATTCAGTCTTGGTTTCATCAGACCACAGATTCTTGTTTCTCAACGTCTGAGAGTACTTCAGTGCCTTTTGAAAAGATCCAAACGGGCTGTCTGGTGTCTTCTACTGAGGAGTGGCTTCCATCTGGCCACTCTACCTTAAAGGCTTCATTGGTAGAGTGCTGTAGAGATGGTTGTCCTTCTGGAAGGTTCTCCCATCTCCACAGAGGAACTCTAGAGCTCTGTCAGAGTGACCATCGGGTTCTTGGTCACCTCCATGGCTAAGGCCCTTCTTCCTCGATTACTGAGTTTGGCTGGGCGGCCAGCTCTGTGAAGAGTCTTGGTGGTTCCAATCTTCTTCCATTTAAGATTTATGCAGGCGACTGTGTTTTTTGCCCAGATCTGTGCATCAACAAAATCCTGTCTTGAAGCTCATCGGACAATTCCTTGGACCTCATGGCTTGTTTTTGCAGTGACATGCACTGTCTACCTTATATAGACAGGTGTGTGCCTTTCCAAAATCAATTGAATTTAACACAGGTGTACTCCAATCAAGTTGTAGAAACATCTCAAGGATGATCAATGGAAACAGGATAAATCTGATCTCAATTTGAGTCTCATAGCATAGCCTCTGAATACTTATGTAATGTATTTATTTAATTTTTTGGAAAAAAATGCTAAAAAATGTGAAAAACTTGTTTTCGCTTTATCATTATGGGGTATTATGTGTAGATTGATGAGGGGAAAAGGGTTTTAATCCATTTTAGAATAAGGCTGTAATGTAACCGTATGTGGGACAGGTCTAAGGCTATGAATACTTTCTGAATGACATACTAATTATATGTTTATCAAAAACATGAGGATGTTTGAAATCTAGTGTTGGGGATTAGTTAACCAAATGCAGTTCAACTAGAAATTAAGCTATATTTTGCAGTACTTTGGGAATAGCTTTACTAAATGTAAATGTAGGTAGTGTTTTCAGTAGTTAATTACTACGCCATGTAGCGGTGTAGCTAACTACTGGAACTACACACTACTGTTTAACCATGTAGTGGTGTAGCTAACTACTGGAACTAAACACTACTATTTTACCTGTAGCGGTGTAGCTAACTACTGGAACTAAACACTACTGTTTTACCTGTAGTGGTGTAGCTAACTACTGGAACTAAACACTACTGTTTTACCTGTAGCGGTGTAGCTAACTACTGGAACTAAACACTACTGTTTTACCTGTAGTGGTGTAGCTAACTACTGGAACTAAAAACTACTGTTTTACCTGTAGAGGTATAGCTAACTACTGGAACTAAACACTACTGTTTTACCTGTAGCGGTGTAGCTAACTACTGGAACTATTAACATACAGTGTCAATAGAAAGTATTCACACCTCTTGACTTTCCCCACATTTTGTTGTGTTACAGCTCTGAATTAAATTGAGATGTTGTGTCACTGGCCTACAAACAATACCCCATAATGTCAAAGTGGAATTATGTTGAAGTAATAATAATAATAATAATAGCTAAGATTTCTTCAGTCAATTATTCAACCTGTCACGCCTTGACCGTAGTGTACTTTGTTTTTGGTTAGGTCAGGGTGTGACATGGGTGAAGGATGTGTCTAGGGGTTTTGTATGTCTATGGGTGTCTATGGGTGTTCACTAGTCTAGGTGTTATGTATGTCTATGGTTGCCTAGATTGGTTCTCAATTAGAGGCAGCTGTTTATCGTTGTCTCTGATTGGGAACCATATTTAGGCAGCCATATTCCTTCTGTATTTTGTGGGGTATTGTCTACGTGTTAGTTGCCTGTGCACATTTCATATATAGAATCTGTCGTGGAAGATTCAGAATTTGTTGGTAACATATGTAAGATGTTTTATATTCATCAAATGTGTGTAAGTTAATTCTCATCAGAATGGTATTTTTGTATAATACTGTGGCGAGGTTGCAGTTATCTGTTCTATGTAAAGACTAAGTTGCATGGGCCGCTGAGAGGGGAGAGGTCAGAGTGTCGTCATGTGTAAACATATCTTTTACTCCCTACCTTTTTCTAGTGGGGAAAGGAGGGTGGCAGTGTCTGGAATCATTCTCATGCTCCCTTTTATCTTAACCTATAGCCTCACTCTCCTCTCCGTGAGCTTGTCCAGGTTTGGTTGTATTTTGAGTTGGTTGTATCTAAATGACAATTTGATATATGCCTGTTGATTTGGAGGATTGGTTTATGGTTCTGGGGTTTGGGAAAGGAGACAAAGCTGAACGATGAATTATGTCTATGCTGTCTGACTATGTGTGATCTTTGCTATAAAGGATCCCATTTTGCCATTGTGTGGGAACTCTCAACTTTTCATTAGAGATACTGAACTGTTGAAAGTCAAAATGCTTTAGAGCTTATATAATTAAAAATGGACGTTGATAACTAACTCTGACTTGTGTGTGTGGTTTGCTCCCATGATTTGGTAAATAGAGGAAATTTCCACGACACATCACGGTTGTATAAGTGTTCGTCCTTTCATTAAATAAGAAGATGTATTCGTCTCACGCTGCGCCATGGTCTCATCCATTCAACGAACGTGACACAGCCCTTTTGTTAAGGCTTAAATACATTCAGGAGTGCAGATGTGTTAATAACAAGTCACATAATAAGTTGCATGGACACTGTGTGAAATAATAACATGATTTTGAACGACTACCTCAACTATTTGTAAGGTCAGGTCCCTCAGACGAACTGTGAATTTCATGAATTTCATACACAGATTCAACCACAAAGACGAGGGTTTTTTTTGGATGCCTCGCAACTAAGGGCACCTATTGGTAGATGTGTTTAAAAAAACAAAGCGGACTTTGAATATCCCTTTGGTGAAGTTATTAATTACACTTTGGATTATGCATCAATACACCCAGTCACTACAAAGATACAGGCGTCCTTCTTAACTCAGTTGCCAGAGAGGAAGGAAAAACACTCAGGGATTTCACCATGAGGCCAATGTTGACTTTAAAACAGTTACAGAGTTGAATGGCTGTGATAGGTGAAAACGGAGGTTGCTCCTATGTGGAGTAACACAAGTTACTCCACAACACTAACCTAATTGACAGAGTGAAAAGAATGAAGCCTGTACAGAATAAAAATATTCCAAAACACGCATCCTGTTTGCAATAAAGTGTGGCAAACGTATTAATTGTATGTCCTGAATACAGAGCGTTATGTTTGGGGCAACTCCAACACAACACATCACTGAGTACCACTCTTCCTATTTTCAATCATGGTGGAGGCTGCATCATGTTATGGATATGCTTGTCATCGGCAAGGACTAGGGAGTTTTTTAGTATAAAAAATAAACAGTGTATTTATTTTTTTAAATTTATTTTACCTTTATTTAACTAGGCAAGTCAGTTAAGAACAAATTCTTATTTTCAATGACGGCCTAGGAACAGTGGGTTAACTGCCTGTTCAGGGGCAGAATGACAGATTTGTACCTTGTCAGCTCGGGGATTTGAACTTGCAACCTTCCGGCTACTAGTCCAACGCTCTAACCACTAGGCTACCCTGCTAAGCACAGGCAAAATTGTAGAGGAAAACCTGGTTCAGTCTGCTTTCTAACAGACACTGAGAGACAAATTCGACTTTCAGCAGGACAATAACCTAAAACACAAGGCCAAATATACACTGAAGTTGCTTACCAAGACAAAATGGAATGTTCCTGAGAGGCCTAGTTACAGTTTGTACTTTAATTGGCTTGACAATCTGTGGCAAGTCTTGAAAATGACTGTCTAGCAATGATAAACAACCAACCTGACAGAGCTTGACTAATTGTTTTAACAACAATGTTCAAATATTGTACAATCCGGGTGTGGAAAGACTTACCCAGAAAGACTCACAGCTGCCAGAGGTGATTCTAACATGTATTGATTGACTCAGGGGTGCATGTGATATTTCATTTACAAATACATTTTCAAAAACATTCTAGAAACATGTTTTTCCCTTTCTCATTATGGGATGTTATATCTAGATGGGTGAGAGAAAAACAATATTGGAATCCATTTTGAATTCAGGCTGTAACACAACAGAATGTTGAATAAGTCTTTAGAGGTATGAATATTTTATGAAGGCACTGTATGACCCCAACATGATCTGTCCTTGGAAGTTGTAGTGTATGACATATTAGACTTACATGTGATAATTTTGAACAAAATAGTTTGGATTTAGAAACTTTAGTTAATTAAACTATATACACAATATATACAAAAGTATGTGGACATCCCTTCAACTTGGTGGATTTGGCTCAAATTTCTGCCCTGCTAGAGCTGTCCAGCTGTTATTATGAAGTGGAAATGTCTAGGAGCAACAACGGCTCAGCTGCGAAGTGGTAGGCCACACAAGCTCAAAGAACAGGACTGCCAAGTGCTGAAGCGCATAGTGTGGAAAAATCTCCTGTCTTCGGTTGCAACACTCACTACCGAGTTTCCAACTGCCTCGGGAAACCACGTCAGCACAATAACTGTTCATCAGGAGCTTCAGGAAATGGGTTTCCATGGCTGAGCAGCAGCATACAAGCCTAAGATCACCATACGCAATGCCAGGTGTCGGCTGGAGTGGTGTAAAGCTCGCCGCCATTGGACTCTGGAGCAGTGGAAACACTTTCTCTGGAGTGATGAATCACGCTTCGCTATCTGGCAGTCCGACGGACGAATCTGGGTTTGGTGGATGCCAGGAGAAAGCTACCTGCCTGAATGCATAGTGCCAAATATAAAGTTTGGTGGAGGAGGAATAATGGTCTGGGGCTGTTTTTCATGGTTCGGGCTAAGCCCCTTAGTTACAGTGAAGTGAAACGGTCCATACAGAAATGGTTTGTTGAGATCTGTGTGGAAGAACTTGACTGGCCTGCACAGAGCCCTGACCTCAACCCCATCAAACACCTTTGGGATGAATTGGAACGCAGACTGCATGCCAGGCCTAATCGCCCAACATCAATGCTCAACCTCACTTAACGCTCTTGTGGCTGAATGGAAGCAAGTCTGAATGGAAGCAATGAATGGAAGCAATGTTTCATCATCTAGAGCACATATGTCAGAGTCAAGGCCCGCGGGCCACATCCGGCCCGCGAGAAGGTTTTTTACGGCCCCTGGGATGATCTTGATTTATTATTAGAACCGGCCCGCAGACCGCAGCAAGCCGGCAGCCCGCAGATCTTTTACACGCACCAATACTACATTTCCCACAATGCAACGGTGACGCACCGAGCAGTAGGCTGCTTCATTTCAATATTTATTGGCACAGCAGTTGTCAGCATCACAGTAAAATTAACTTTCAGATACCCATCAAAAATGGCAAAACGGAAGGTGGACACTGAGAACCGGGGGTTTCAAACAAGGTGGGAGTCGGAGTATTTGTTCACGGAGGTAGCTGGAAAACCTGTGTGTCTTCTGTGTGGAGAAAGTGTGGCGGTACTGAAAGAGTATAATCTGAGACGACATTATGAAACGAAACACGTGGACAAAAACAAGAATATGGACATGGAACAAAGGCTACAAAAGGCAGAGGAATTAAAACGAGGCCTCAAATCTCGACAGGCTCTGTTCAAAAAAGCCAAATCACAAGGCCAGGCTGCTGTCAAGGCCAGTTTTATTTTGGCAGAAGAGATCGCTAAATCAGCCCGGCCATTTACGGAGGGGGATTTCATCAAAAACTGCATGATTAAAGTTTGTGACGAAGTTTGCCCAGAAAAAAGGCAACTCTTTTTAAATGTGAGTCTGAGCAGAAACACCATTGCCGAGAGAGTAGACCAGTTGTCCATCAATCTAAAAGAGCAGCTTGTGAAAAAGGGAAAAGATTTCATTGCATATTCCTTGGCTGTGGATGAGAGCACCGACATTTCTGACATTGCCCAGTTGTCAATTTTCATCCGCGGAGTGGACTCCAGCCTAAGCGTGACAGAGGAGTTTTTGGCTTTACGTCCTATGCATGGCACAACTACGGGGCATGATTTGTATGAAGAGGTGTCAAGATGTGTAAATGAGATGGAGCTGCCTTGGGAAAAACTCGTGGGTTTGACAACCGACGGAGCACCTGCGATGTGTGGACACAGGAGCGGACTGGTGGCGAAGATACGGGAAAAGATGCAAGAGGAAAACGCGACAGGTGAGCTGACAGCTTATCATTGTATCATACACCAGGAAGCGTTGTGCGGTAAAGCCTTGAAAATGGAGCATGTAATGAGCATCATCACGCGCACAGTTAACTTTATCAGAGCCAAAGGTTTGAATCACCGCCAGTTCAAGGCATTTCTGACAGAGTTAGAAACGGAGCATGGTGATTTGCCTTATCACACAGAGGTGCGATGGCTAAGCCAGGGAAAGGTGCTTCAAAGATGTTTCGAGCTTCGTGAGGAGATTTGTCTGTTCTTGGACAGCAAAGGGAAAGACACAACACAACTCCGAGACGAAATGTTTCTGTGTGAAATGGCTTTTCTGTGTGACATTACGAGTCATCTGAATGCAATGAACTTGCAGCTGCAGGGTCGGGATCGTGTCATCTCTGATATGTACAGTACAGTGAAGGCATTTAAAACCAAACTGACTCTGTGGGAGACGCAGATGCGGAAAGAAAATTTGAGCCACTTTCCCAGCTGCCAGACCATGAAAGAGAAGCTCTCTACCAGTGCGTTCCCGAGCGCACAGTTGGCTGATAAAATAGGTATGCTTGCCGCTGACTTTCGACGCCGATTTGCTGACTTTGAAGCACAAAAAGCAGGTTGGAACTGCTCGGTAACCCATTTGCTGTTGACGTGGAAAGCTCACCACCAAACCTCCAAATGGAGTTGATTGACCTCCAATGCAATGATGCACTGAGGGCAAAATATGCGGCAGTGGGTGCTGCGGAGTTCGCCCGTTTCCTCCCGACACAATGCCCCAGCTGCGCATCCAGGCTGCTCAAACGTTGTCTATGTTTGGCAGCACATACCTGTGTGAACAACTGTTTTCTTTGATGAACTTGAACAAAACATCACACAGAAGTCGACTTACTGCTGAACACCTCCACTCAATTCTGAGGATTTCCTCAGCTCAGAGCCTTACCCCGAACATTGATGAACTTGTGGAAAAGATGGGACACCACCAAGTATCACCCTCAACCTCAAACAAGTGAACATTACTGTGCAATCACATATTTAGAGTTTTTACTCAGTTCAAGTTTAAAAGTTAAAGTTTAATATTTGTTTTCACTGCATGTTACTTCTCCTTAAACAAAGTGTTGTTTTTGATTAATAGATTTTTGCACTTTATTTTATTGTATTTCAATCCAATTATATTTTAAAAATATTTCAGTTGAGTGGATGATAGAAAATTGCTATTATTGTTTTTTTCTTTGAAGTAAATTTAGCCCACTTTTGCTAAAATAGAAAATATAGGCTACTGATGGTGCCTTGAATACCGGTTTCTTTCATTTAATGTTCATGTTATGGGGATTTTTATATAAAGGAAATTTGTCTTTTGTGTCTGTTGAAAATTAAAGATTACTGACAGAGCCATAAGAAAATATTGCTTTATTTATCTGATCATATTGGAATATATTTGTTAGGTTTTCAGTAGGTTCAATTAGGTTCACTAGACTATATGCGTCATTTAAAAATTTTTCAATGAACATTCGAACAGTCCGGCCCTCGGCTTGTAGCTAAATTTTTTATTTGGCCCTCCGTCCATTTGACTTTGACACCCCTGATCTAGAGGAAAGCCTGTTATAGCAGCAACGGAAAGGCTGTTATAGCAGCAAAGGGGGGCAACTTCATATTAATTACCATGATTTTGGAATGAGATGTTTGATGAGCAGCTGTCCACATACTATTGGTCGTGCAGTGTGTATTTGTCTTACGGGTAGCTTTAACTTACTTAAGGGTAGCTTTAACTTACTTAAGGGTAGCTTTAACCTCCTTAAGGGTAGCTTTAACTTACTTAAGGGTAGCTTTAACTTACTTAAGGGTAGCTTTAACTTACTTAAGGGTAGCTTTAACCTCCTTAAGGGTAGCTTTAACTTACTTAAGGGTAGCTTTAACTTACTTAAGGGTACCTTTAACTTACTTAAGGGTAGCTTTAACCTCCTTAAGGGTAGCTTTAACTTACTTAAGGGTAGCTTTAACTTACTTAAGGGTAGCTTTAACTTACTTAAGGGTAGCTTTAACTTACTTAAGGGTAGCTTTAACCTCCTTAAGGGTAGCTTTAACTTACTTAAGGGTAGTTTTAACTTACTTAAGGGTAGCTTTAACTTACTTAAGGGTAGCTTTAACCTCCTTAAGGGTAGCTTTAACTTACTTAAGGGTAGCTTTAACTTACTTAAGGGTAGCTTTAACTTACTTAAGGGTAGCTTTAACTTACTTAAGGGTAGCTTTAACCTCCTTAAGGGTAGCTTTAACTTACTTAAGGGTAGCTTTAACTTACTTAAGGGTAGCCTTAACTTACTTCAGTGTGAAATAAATGATTACTTGGTCAACCATATTTTCAGAGTAGCTTCCCACCACTGTTGAAATCTAACATATTCCATCGAGCTCACTATCACGTCTGTGAAATAGACGAAGGCCTCTAATGCAGCCCTCTGAAGCGTTTTGTTTAGCGTCGTCCATTTTGAGACGAGCCAATGATGGTCATGCATGAAGGCCCTTTCTATTTTGAATGCCAAACAGGTGTAATTGGATAGAAACTGAATGGTGCATGTTTGTATGACAAAGGTCAAACCTGGTTACTCTTACTCTCTCTGGCCATCTCTCAACAAGCCCATTTCTGTTGTCAAATTTTTTTTAACAGCTATGGCTTTGTTCATTCTTTCCCTCCACTGTCTCTCAAAATGACAGCTTCTATCTCTTGAGATCCTTGAGAGAGAAACAGAAAGAGCGAAAGAGAACTGCATGGAGAAAGTTGCTATGGATACTTACACGGCCCATAAGGTTTGATAAAGAAGGGTTTGTCTGGATTTATCTAACTGAAAATGTCTCCTTTGGTATTTTCTACAGTCATGTATTTGACACCCAGACAACCCTCGTATGTCGTCGTAAAAAGCATAATATTGTAATACCAATATTAACAATTGAGGTGAAGTGATGAAAAGCCAGGAATTCAATAGCGGGGATTTTGAAATGGTTGTTGAACAGGAAAGATTGAAGAAGAAAAAGCTGGCAAATACGTTGTGCTTCTCTTCAGATCGGTAGAGCTGTAAAAGTTAAAAGGATAATAAACCGACGTCTAAAACCATGAATCAGTTTTTTTTTTTTTTATGAACCTGAAATGTTAATATACGGGAGGCATACCTTGCAATTTACCTCCCTTACCCTTCCAACCCTCCCGATCCTGGCCCAGCTGTAGTCCACTGATAAGGTATATTAGTGTGTGCTTTTCCTTCCAATCATTTCTCTTCAAGGGATATGTCTTAAATGGCACTCTATTCCCTATGTAGTGCACTACTTTAAACCAGGGCCCATAGGTTAGTGCACTACTTTAAAACAGGGCCCGTAAGGATAGGGTGCCATTTGGGATGCAGGCCCTAAAGTGTAGGTAATGAGTCATGGATCCAGTGGAGAAGCCTACAACATGCAGATTGAAGTCAGCGTTTTAGAGGAAAACTCCATTTGATCTGTAGAGGAAACAAAAGCCTTGTACCCCTGTCTGTCTGTAGACCCGACTGCCTCCGAGTTTACTCTCTACAGGTTCCCGTGATTTTACATTTAGCAGGAAATGACCAGAGGCTGTGGCTGAGATGGCACCCTGTTCCTGTAGTGCACTACTTTTGACCAGGCATACCACAGGCATGTAGTGAAACCAATTTTGTTTGTAAGTATTGACAGAGGATTTGATGATTTCAAAAAAATATTCCTCTCCTTTATTGCTTCCTGTTGCTTCTTACTACTTTAAAAGGGATTGTTTTACTGTGTGTCTCGATTGAAAATGCACTTTAAAATTAAGTTTGTTTTGATGTTTTTGGATTATCAATCACATTCTTTTTCCCTATTTTGATCATCACAACCTACCATTTAAAAAAAATATATACACAAACTTAATTTAGAAATACCGGAGTCTGATAAGGAATAGTGAAACATAAACTGATGTTCAGGTTTGATCTGATATAGCTGCAAACTGTTAGTATGTTTCCTTACAGCCATGCGTAATCCCCGGGATAAACACTAGCAGGTTGACGCTTATTGTCATGAGTATTTCCCTGGAGGCAGAAATGAGACATTTCTGCTAGATGTGGCCAGCTGCAAAGTCAAAATGGTTTCTATTCAATCTTCATGGCGGAAGTTTAGCTGCACAGCGTGATTGAAATTTAAAGGCAATGTTCTCACTTTAGCGGAGACTGCATTCACGGTCACTTATGCATATCAGTTGGCTCAATGTGAAATTACCTTTAAATTTATACTGCAAAATATGTCATGCTTCAGCTTGATTGGAGCCCCAAAACTGTCTACGTTATAAAAAAATTATGAAAACAAAAATGAGCTTTTGGGTCTTAATTGGAGGTTAGGGAATTATGGTTAATGTTAGGGTTAGTTTTAAAATGAGAGTTTAGGTCTTAATTGGAGGTTAGGGTTAGGCATTATGGTTAATGTTAGGGTTAGTTTTAAAATGAGAGTTTGGGTCTTAATTGGAGGTTAGGGTTAGGCATTATGGTTAATGTTAAGGTTAGGGTTAGGGTTAGGGTTAGGCATTATGGTTAATGTTAGGGTTAGGCATTATGGTTAATGTTAAGGTTAGGGTTAAGGTTAGGGTTAGGCATTATGGTTAATGTTAGGGTTAGGCATTATGGTTAATGTTAAGGTTAGGGTTAAGGTTAGGGTTAGGCATTATGGTTAATGTTAGGGTTAGTTTTAAAATGAGAGTTTGGGTCTTAATTGGAGGTTAGGGTTAGGCATTATGGTTCATGTTAGGGTTCGTTTTAAAATGAGCTTTTGGGTCTTAATTGGAGGTGAGGGTTAGGCATTATGGTTCATGTTAGGGTTCGTTTTAAAATTAGCTTTTGGGTCTTAATTGGAGGTTAGGGTTAGGCATTATGGTTAATGTTAGGGTTAGTTTTAAAATGAGATTTTGTGACTTTGTGGCAGTGCCAGCTAGTGACCACTCTGCAAAGCTGCCTCCAGAACAACATTCATGACACACAAAAAAAACGCTAACCTGCAACACACTTTGAGCTCAATCCTACTTTGACATATGCTTGGACCTTCCCGTAGATCAGTTAATAATGAATTTTGATCCATTGACAATTGGTGCATTTATGGAAAATATAAAGGAGAAGTTCAGGATCTGACCCTCCATACATCCTCTTCTTATAGTGAGGATTGTCCTGACTGATCAAAAAAACTGCTTGTCTCTCCTAAAGTTAGTTTTGGGGAGTAGAGAAGCAAAATAGCTCTTTGAATAACGCATGAGGAGTTTTGTGCCTTTTTATAACGCTTGAAGGCTTTCACATTAGCATTTCTTAAACTTGAAGAAGTCCTAAATTGACAAACAGTATAATTAAGAAAACGTAGATCAAAGCCCTTTCAGGTCTACCACAGACAGCTCTAGCTGTGGCCTTATAGAACGGAACAGGTTATAAAGGAGTTATGGCAAATCTGTATGCTATATAGTGTTCCTGAGGGTGGGAGGGGGTTAGATTGGAGGGTGGGAGGGGGATAGATGGAGGGTGGGAAGGGGATAGATGGAGGGTGGGAGGGAGGGGGATAGATGGAGGGTGGAGGGTGATAGATGGAGGGTGGGGGAGGGAGGGGGATAGATGGAGGGTGGGAGGGAGGGGGATAGATGGAGGGTGGAGGGGGATAGATGGAGGGTGGAGGGGGATAGATGGAGGGTGGGGGAGGGAGGGGGATAGATGGAGGGTGGGAGGGAGGGGGATAGATGGAGGGTGGAGGGTGATAGATGGAGGGTGGGGGAGGGAGGGGGATAGATGGAGGGTGGAGGGTGATAGATGGAGGGTGGGGGAGGGAGGGGGATAGATGGAGGGTGGAGGGTGATAGATGGAGGGTGGGGGAGGGAGGGGGATAGATGGAGGGTGGGAGGGAGGGGGATAGATGGAGGGTAGGAGGGGGATAGATGGAGGGTGGGGGAGGGAGGGGGATAGATGGAGGGTGGGGGAGGGAGGGGGATAGATGGAGGGTGGGGGAGGGAGGGGGATAGATGGAGGGTGGAGGGGGATAGATGGAGGGTGGAGGGGGATAGATGGAGGGTGGGAGGGAGGGGGATAGATGGAGGGTGGGGGAGGGAGGGGGATAGATGGAGGGTGGGAAGGGGATAGATGGAGGGTGGAGGGTGATAGATGGGGGGTGGGAAGGGGATAGTTGGAGGGTAGGAGGTGATAGATGGAGGGTAGGAGGGGATAGATGGAGGGTAGGAGGTGATAGATGGAGGGTAGGAGATGATAGATGGAGGGTAGGAGGTGATAGATGGAGGGTGGAAGGGGGACAGATGGAGGGTAGGAGAGGGATAGACGGAGGGTAGGAGGTGATAGATGGAGGGTAGGAGGTGATAGATGGAGGGTAGGAGATGATAGATGGAGGGTAGGAGATGATAGATGGAGGGTAGGGAGTTATAGATGGATTGTAGGAGGGGGACAGATGGAGGGTAGGAGGTGATAGATGGAGGGTGGAAGGGGGACAGATGGAGGGTAGGAGGGGGATAGATGGAGGGTAGGAGGTGATAGATGGAGATAGATGGAGGGTAGGATGGGGACAGATGGAGGGTAGGAGATGATAGATGGAGGGTAGGAAGGGGATAGATGGAGGGTAGGAGGAGGGAGGGGGATAAATGGAGGGTGGGAGGGGGATAGATGGAAGGTAGGAGGGGGATAGACGGAGGGTAGGAGGTGATAGATGGAGGGTAGGAGGTGATAGATGGAGGGTAGGAGGTGATAGATGGAGGGTAGGAGGGGAACAGATGGAGGGTAGGAGGTGATAGATGGAGGGTAGGAAGGGGATAGATGGAGGGTAGGAGGAGGGAGGGGGATAAATGGAGGGTGGGAGGGGGATAGATGGAGGGTAGGAGGTGATAGATGGAGGGTAGGAGGTGATAGATGGAGGGTAGGAGGGGAACAGATGGAGGGTAGGAGGTGATAGATGGAGGGTAGGAGGTGATAGATGGAGGGTAGGGGGAGATAGATGGAGGGTAGGATGGGGACAGATGGAGGGTAGAAGGTGATAGATGGAGGGTAGGAGGAGGGAGGGGGATACATGGAGGGTAGGAGGGGGATAGATGGA
Organism: Oncorhynchus keta; assembly: GCF_023373465.1. Classification (NCBI taxonomy): domain Eukaryota; kingdom Metazoa; phylum Chordata; class Actinopteri; order Salmoniformes; family Salmonidae; genus Oncorhynchus; species Oncorhynchus keta. The sequence goes on along the minus strand of NC_068450.1, from coordinate 7,624,153 downwards.
GGGTAGGAGGTGATAGATGGAGGGTAGGAAGTGATAGATGGAGGGTAGGAGGGGAACAGATGGAGGGTAGGAGGTGATAGATGGAGGGTAGGAGGTGATAGATGGAGGGTAGGGGGAGATAGATGGAGGGTAGGATGGTGACAGATGGAGGGTAGGAGGTGATAGATGGAGGGTAGGAGGGGATAGACGGAGGGTAGGAGGTGATAGATGGAGGGTAGGAGGTGATAGATGGAGGGTAGGAGGTGATAGATGGAGATGATAGATGGAGGGTAGGAGGGGGACAGATGGAGGGTAGGAGGATGATAGATGGAGGGTAGGAGGTGATAGATGGAGGGTAGGTGGTGATAGATGGAGGGTAGGAGGTGATAGATGGAGGGTAGGAGGTGAGAGATGGAGGGTAGGGGGTGATAGATTGAGGGTAGGAGGGGAACAGATGGAGGGTAGGAGGTGATAGATGGAGGGTAGGAGGTGATAGATGGAGGGTAGGAGGTGATAGATGGAGGGTAGGAGGTGATAGATGGAGGGTAGGGGGAGATAGATGGAGGGTAGGAGGTGATAGATGGAGGGTAGGAGGGGGATAGATGGAGGGTAGGAGGTGATAGATGGAGGGTAGGAGGTGATAGATGGAGGGTAGGAGGTGATAGATGGAGGGTAGGAGGTGATAGATGGAGGGTAGGAGGTGATAGATGGAGGGTAGGGGGAGATAGATGGAGGGTAGGAGGTGATAGATGGAGGGTAGGAGGGGGATAGATGGAGGGTAGGAGGTGATAGATGGAGGGTAGGAGGTGATAGATGGAGGGTAGGAGGTGATAGATGGAGGGTAGGAGGTGATAGATGGAGGGTAGGAGGGGGTTAGATTGTCTACGTCCCATCTGGAAACCTATTTCACATAGGGCTCTGGTCAAAAGTAATGCACTAGTGAATAGGGTGCCATCTGGGATGAACACTAAGTGGTTGGGTAGATGGTGGTGGACGAGGAGACACAGGTGGAGGCTGGCTGGCAGGCTATCTGGCAGGCTGGCTGTTGTTTAGCAAACCTTGTCTGAGGGTTAACAGGTTCATAACAAGGTGATTTGTTGCAGGAAGGCAGTGTTAAACTGACAGAGGTGATCAATTATTACATGGTGGAGGGGACATTGACCTCTGATGACCTCTGATGACCTATGAAGGCTCACTAACATCCCCTTTTTGACCACTGATTTCTGGAGTATTAAACACACATATTGGGCCCTAACTTTCCAAATGGATATTTATTTCATTCCCCAATTTATAGTCGGTCACATATGAAATCCCCACAACTTCTTTTCACCCATGTGGATTTGGGAAAGCTATTACATTTTTTTTAATAAGCATTAAAAAACACTACAATGCAATAACACAACACGCCAGTTACTACTTAAACAACATATTAATATAATGTTATCACATTGTTATAACTTAGGTATAAGACCAACTTTAAGAGCAACGTTATGCTAAGTGTTTCCCATAAGGATTAAAGGCATTATCACGTTGTTATCACGTTGTTATCACGTTGTTATCACGTTGGCTTTGCATTTAAAACATGACACAAGTCAGCAAATCATTTGGACTTGGGAATCCATGATGCCTTCGGATACAAATACCTAGGTATCTGATTAGACTGTAAACTCTCCTTCCAGACTCACATCAAACATCTCCAATCCAAAGTTAAATATAGAATTGGCTTCCGATATCGCAACAAAGCATTCTTCACTCGTGCTGCAAAACATACCCTCGTAAACGTGGCCATCCTACTGATCCTCGACTTTGGCGATGTGATTTACAAAATAGCCTTCACTACTCTACTCAATAAATTGGAAGCAGTCTATCACAGTGACATCCGTTTTGTCACCAAAGCTTCATATACTACCCACCACTGCGACCTGTACACACTCGTTGGCTGGCCCTCGCTTCATACTTGTCGCCAAACCCACTGGCTCCAGGTCATCTACAAGACCCTGCTAGGTAAAGTCCCCCGTTATCTCAGCTCGCTGGTCACCATAGCAGCACCCACCTGTAGCACGCGCTCCAGCAGGTAAATCTCTCTGGTCACCCTCAAAACCAATTCTTCCTTTGGCCGCCTCTCCTTCCAGTTCTCTGCTGCCAATGACTGGAACGAACTACAAATATCTCTGAAACTGGAAACACTTATCTCCCTCACTAGCTTTAAGCACCAACTGTCAGAGCAGCTCACAGATTACTGCACCTGTACATAGCCCATCTATAATTTAGCCCAAACAACTACCTCTTCCCCTACTGTATTTATTTATTTATTTATTGTCCTCTATTGCACCCCATTATTTTTATTTCTACTTTCCACATTTTTCCACTGAAAATCTATCATTCCAGTGTTTTACCTGCTATATTGCATTTACTTTGCCACCATGACCTTTTTTTGCCTTTACCTCCCTTATCTCACCTCATTTGCTCACATCGTATATAGACTTATTTTTCTACTGTATTATTGACTGTATGTTTGTTTTACTCCATGTGTAACTCTGTGTTGTTGTATGTGTCGAACTGCTTTGCTTTATCTTGGCCAGGTCGCAATTGTAAATTAGAACTTGTTCTCAACTTGCCTACCTGGTTAAATAAAGGTGAAATAAAATAAAAATAAAAATGTGGGTATGGTCATGACCTCCCCTGTTAAGAAGTAACATTTATTCGAAAAGTGAACAGTGCCCCCCTCTTTCTCAGGCGGTTATTGGAGCCAGATTGACGAGGCTAGGCTGGTGCAGTGCCCCCTCTTAGTCAGGTAGTTATTGGAGCCAGGCTAGGCTACGCTACAGCAGAGCCGATGCATCTTGGGGTGCTTGTTGTGGTCAACACTATACTCTACACACCCAGCTAAAACAATGCAGGCATCTTCTGTTTACAGTACAGCTTTAAGAGGATGGGAGAAGATGGGAGCTGTATTATTTGCTGTAGGCTCCTCCTCTCACAGTGATGTCAGTCGGAGGCAGAGAGGCGGGCAGTACTGAGGGATCGGATTCATACAATACTACTGAGGCAACTAGGCACAGTTTAGCACACTGATACAGCATACCGTCGGCCCCGCTGTAAGTGATGCCGCACTAAGGAACACTTTCACCCAAACTCCTTTGGGGGACAGAACACTACCCAGGCTACAGTTCATTTATGTGTTATTTTTTGTTGTTGCTGTATAATAACCGTTACAAAAATGAAAACAGTGTTGTCAGAATTGAAGTTTTCAGACATCGTACCAAACTGTTTCCTTTTTGCGCGTTCTTGGATGGAAGTTTATGCGCTTGGAAGCTTTAACACATGCTGAGTGAAACGATCTTCCATACAAGCGGTTTTCACCATTTATATCAGGAGAAAACATTTAAAAAACACACACACACACGTAGGGCTAGGGCTATTTCATGTGACTCAATCAACCTGGACCATCAGCATCTCTCCTGCCGCACCGTAATTGAACCAGGCTTAACTCAAGATATTTGAAGAGGATTTACGTCGGCTCTTCGAGTTACAAAGTTATTCCGCAAGCAATGCTTTTTTTGCCTTTCGAATGTGGACCATAGACTTTTTAGGACATGGATCATTTTCTGTAGCGGATAACCCTATTGATTTGCGTTATATTTGATTCCCGCTACCAGAACAGGATCTTTTTCTCTCCCCTATTCCACTTCAGTGTAATTCTATGGCACTTCTTCTAAAGCAGTGATGTCGCTACGTGACGGGAATTGCGATTGATTTGACATATTCTGTTTCAAAGGGATATAAGGTAAGCATTATTATTATAATCACTAGAGTCAAGTAAAAAAAATTGGTAAAAACATTGATTTATAGTATTAGCTTATTTAATTCTCAATACCAGCCTACAAGTTGTCAATGTCTCATGTCATATGGAAATGTTATGTACATTTTAAGAGGAAATTGTTCAACCTATATAGATGAAAATACTTTATGATGTCGGTATCGCTAAAGGAATCCGGATTTACCACAAATTTACGCAAACCTGCCGACCATCTGCCGCATCGCAGTTGATTCGCATCCCTCGATAACTGGGGTTGCGTGCTTGCCACCATAATGTTGTCAAATCATTTATAGATAAAATCACAAGAATCACAATCAGTGTTAAAACGAGGACCCCCATTGCGCCATGTCTTTACGCATCGGATTTGGTCAGTCACACCATCCATAGTGCAAAAAAAGATTCCGTTCATCGTAGCTATTATAGTCGCCGTTATAGTTATGATCACGATCTATTTCAAAACATTTATATTTTCTTCAAGCAGCCTATAGGATATTACTCACTATACTTTTCAACCATAGCTGTCGCATGACCATTATTTTCGGCCGGGCACGAGTTATTCAATCCGTGCATAGTCAATATAGCTACATTGTTTTCAAATAAAATGTTTAAAATGGGCAAGCTAGGCTACTGCATACTTTTCGACAGGTGAGTTTTTGTTTTGACTGCATGTTTTAATAAGCAAGTTATCGTTGTTCGTCAGGAATCGCAGAGCGGTCACGAGCTGGCACAGTCACCTAACAACCAACCTTAACCACGCTTGCTAACCCACATGGCTGTTAATGACTATCCTGACTAGTCCATAACTTCCTGGCTAATATCATTATGGATAATGCACACAGAGACAGGCAGACATCTTTCAACTTCGGGGGCTTTATCCTCTTTCCCATGAGCATTGCCAGTAGGTCCATTTTTTTTCACATTGGACTGATTAGTGCTCTTGAGGAACACATATGCTGTATAATAAACACAGTATACATACACTCCATGCTCGACAACTACACCCAATAGGCTATAAGGGAAGCTAGGGCACCATATTCATGCTCAACGTTCCCGGTGTTTCATTGTATTGAGGGGATTCATTGGTCAACAGATCCGTCAGTTTCCATCTCTCCACATAGCCTCTGAAACAGCAGGCGATGACATACTGTTATTGAAGCTTACTTAGGTCGATTCGATTATCTAACTAACCATAGGCCTATACCGTATATTATAAAAATGGAGGCTAATTCATATATTTTATTCACGGATGTTATCCAGATTGATTGGTTAATGATTTCCTGACTTAGATGACAAGCCTGAATTTACTCTTAGACAAATGTTTTCTGATAATTGATATGGATTGCAGTGCGGGCTAACATAGATTGATAAAGCTTTAATGCTTAGATCTAAACTTGTTCAGAAGTGTTCATAATCTTAGTATTATATACATTTAAATGTAGGCCTATACCACTGCTTAGTAGTCCTTAGTTGTGGTAACTAACCATTGCTTAGTAGTCCTTAGTTGTGGTAACTAACCATTGCTTAGTAGTCCTTAGTTGTGGTAACTAACCACTGCTTAGTAGTCCTTAGTTGTGGTAACTAACCATTGCTTAGTAGTCCTTAGTTGTGGTAACTAACCATTGCTTAGTAGTCCTTAGTTGTGGTAACTAACCACTGCTTAGTAGTCCTTAGTTGTGGTAACTAACCATTGCTTAGTAGTCCTTAGTTGTGGTAACTAACCATTGCTTAGTAGTCCTTAGTTGTGGTAACTAACCACTGCTTAGTAGTCCTTAGTTGTGGTAACTAACCATTGCTTAGTAGTCCTTAGTTGTGGTAACTAACCATTGCTTAGTAGTCCTTAGTTGTGGTAACTAACCATTGCTTAGTAGTCCTTAGTTGTGGTAACTAACCATTGCTTAGTAGTCCTTAGTTGTGGTAACTAACCATTGCTTAGTAGTCCTTAGTTGTGGTAACTAACCATTGCTTAGTAGTCCTTAGTTGTGGTAACTAACCACTGCTTAGTAGTCCTTAGTTGTGGTAACTAACCACTGCTTAGTAGTCCTTAGTTGTGGTAACTAACCATTGCTTAGTCGTCCTTAGTTGTGGTAACTAACCATTGCTTAGTTGAATGATAAACTGTTATTCTGCTAATTAAGTATGACACCTATTTCACCTGGATGTGCAGTTTTATATTTGACTGGAGTTGCCTCTTCCAAGTCCACACACTGATAAGCAGTTGGTTTTTTACATTGCATTATGGGTTTTATAGCTGCTGAAGCTATAACAATAGTGTCCAAAACAATGATTCTTCAGTCACATCCTTCAAAATGTAGTTATGAATGGCTCTCCTCTTTCCCCTTCTTATTTGTATGATATTATTAATATTATAATTAATATTATAATTAATATTGTGATTAATAATACCAATCGCTTTCTCCTAATATCCTCCTATATGTAAGTGGCTGAAATACTCTATTATCCCTGCACATGGTACATTTGGTATTGGCACTGACCCTGTATATAGCGTTCTATCTTATTTACTATTTCTTGTGTTTTTCTTATATATATATATAGTAAATAAGATAGAACACTATATACAGGGTATATATTATTAGTTATAACTGTGTTGATATTAATTAATAATTAATAATTACCCTGTTGGGTTGAGCATGCAAGTTAAGCATTTCACTGTACTTGTGCACGTTCCAATCAAATTTGAACTGTAATTGTATTTGAATTGTATTGTCACACACATGATGTTTCAGCAGCCTAACTTCCACAACGATTCAGAACGATACAGAATAATTTGCACCTGCGTAATGTAATGTCTGTATCATAGAGCATGGCCACCATCAGACGCATGAACAATGATGGTGTCAATTGTGTGTGTAATATAAGTATTTAACAGTATAGTCTCCATCGACTATTTGGCTAACACAACAAACATGTTTTATTTAATCCTGCTGCATTGCACAATTTTTTTCCAAATGCGTAGATGTAAAAAAAATCAAAAATAATACTGGTTACTAAACAAATGGTTTCTCGAGAATTCTAGGAAAGGGCACAGAAAGCAAACGAAAAATAAATAAATGTATATATAACTAATACTATTCACTACTCTCGATAGCTACCAATAGTTATTTCACTATCCAATCAAACGTTTGAATAAAGCAAATGTTAGCAAAATATTAATTATTTTACTGTAGCATTATGTAGCATCAAATGATAGTGATCTTTATATTGGCGTTGGTCGTATTCCGTGTGTAGTTAACTAATATGTCCCTTTACTGCCCTCTAGAGGTCATTGACAGTAATATCAGATTAACTGACGTGACAAGATGTGATAAGGATTGTCGTGCCAATTTATGTGAAGTTATCACGTCTGTGTTGGTGATTGTTAATGCTGGATGGAATATCTTGAAGTCCTCTTTCTTATATTAAACAGAAATGATTTTGATTATTATCTCATCGTGTTGACATTTCTAACTAGAAAATATGGGAGAGGAAATTTGAAATGTTTGATTTATTTTCCCTCGGCGTTGATATATGATTGAAGCATTTACTCTACATTGGGTCCTAAATTAGATTTTTTTCACAAATTTGACTGAAAAATTAAGACATATGGAAATGGTATTTGTCTTCGCCGAACACAATTAACGAAGAGTAAATATGATTTAGCTATTTTACAATGGTTCATTCTTATCAGCAGGAACCCCTTTGGCATTTGGAATTTAATCTGCCCCAGCTGTGAAGACCAAAGTCATTACTCAGTCAAGAGAAATCCACCATTATTCCTCTTGTGACAACTAGATAAGGAAACTTCGAGGCTGTAGATCTTTTAAAGGGAGACTGAATAGATCTTGACAATAAACCTGTCTGTCTGCCAGTCTGTCGACGATCAATGGTACCAGGAGAGATAGAGCCTGGTGCAAGTCCAGCTTGCAATGCGTTTAGGAACATCTCTTAATGTACAGTACCAGTCAAAAGTTGCAATGCGTTTAGGAACATCTCTTAATGTACAGTACCAGTCAAAAGTTTGGACATACCTCATTGCAGGCTTTAAAAATATATATATATATTTTTAAACTATTTTCTACAATGTAGAATAATTGTGAAGATATTAAAACTGAAATAACACATATGGAATCATGTAGAGACCCCTCCCCCCAAAAAGTGTTAAACAAATCAAAATATATTTTATATTTGAGATTCTTCAAATTAGCCATCCTTTGCCTTGATGACAGCTTTGCACACTGTTGGCATTCTCTTGAAAATAGTAAAACAATAAAGAAAAACACTGCAATGAGGTGTGTCCAAACTGGCACTGTATATCCATGGACACCCACATCACAGTTTTTTGGATAGAGGAGTTTGTTGCCGCTATTCCATTTCTGGAGTCACTCCATCAAACTTCCATTTTAAGATGCCAGATCAATAGATTCTTTGGGAAGGTGAAGGTGTTCCCCCCCTCCTCTGCCCCCCTCTCTCCTCTTCCACAGGTCAGTCTGATAATACTACCCTTCCCGACTGGCCTGTCCATCATATTGTCATGTAAAGTGATCCAGGAGCTGTCTGCTACTAGCCCCCCCCCTGCTCAGCTCTGTCTCCAGTGAGAGAGAGAGAGAGGAGAGAAGCAGAGTTGTCTGCTACTAGCCCCCCCTGCTCAGCTCTGTCTCCAGTGAGAGAGAGAGAGGAGAGAAGCAGAGTTGTCTGCTACTAGCCCCCCTGCTCAGCTCCATCTCCAGTGAGAGAGAGAGAGAGGAGAGAAGCAGAGTTGTCTGCTACTAGCCCCCCCTGCTCAGCTCTGTCTCGAGAGAGAGGAGAGAAGCAGAGTTGTCTGCTACTAGCTCCCCCTGCTCAGCTCTGTCTCCAGAGAGAGAGAGGAGAGAAGCAGAGTTGTCTGCTACTAGCTCCCCCTGCTCAGCTCTGTCTCCAGAGAGAGAGAGGAGAGAAGCAGAGTTGTCTGCTACTAGCCCCCCCCCTGCTCAGCTCTGTCTCCAGAGAGAGAGGAGAGAAGCAGAGTTGTCTGCTACTAGCCCCCCCTGCTCAGCTCTGTCTCCAGAGAGAGAGAGGAGAGAAGCAGAGTTGTCTGCTACTAGCCCCCCCCTGCTCAGCTCTGTCTCCAGAGAGAGAGAGAGGAGAGAAGCAGAGTTGTCTGCTACTAGCCCCCCCCTGCTCAGCTCTGTCTCCAGAGAGAGAGAGGTCTCCAGAGAAGAGAGGAGAGCTGTCTGCTACCCCCCCCAGCCTGTCTCAGAGCTGTCTGCTACTAGCCCCCCTGCTCAGAGCTGTCTGCTACTAGCCCCCCTGCTCAGCTCTGTCTCCAGAGAGAGAGAGGAGAGAAGCAGAGCTGTCTGCTACTAGCCCCCCTGCTCAGCTCTGTCTCCAGAAGCTGTCTGCTACTAGCCCCCCCCCTGTCTCAGAGCTGTCTGCTACTAGCCCCCCCCTCTGCTCAGAGCTGTCTGCTACTAGCCCCCCTGCTCAGCTCTGTCTCCAGAGAGAGAGAGAGGAGAGAAGCAGAGCTGTCTGCTACTAGCCCCCCCCCCTGCTCAGAGCTGTCTGCTACTAGCCCCCCTGCTCAGAGCTGTCTGCTACTAGCCCCCCTGCTCAGAGCTGTCTGCTACTAGCCCCCCTGCTCAGAGCTGTCTGCTACTCAGCCCCCCTGCTCAGAGCTGTCTGCTACTAGCCCCCCCTGCTCAGAGCTGTCTGCTACTAGCCCCCTGCTCAGAGCTGTCTGCTACTAGCCCCCTGCTCAGAGCTGTCTGCTACTAGCCCCCTGCTCAGAGCTGTCTGCTACTAGCCCCCCTGCTCAGAGCTGTCTGCTACTAGCCCCCCTGCTCAGAGCTGTCTGCTACTAGCCCCCCTGCTCAGAGCTGTCTGCTACTAGCCCCCTGCTCAGAGCTGTCTGCCAGCCCCCCTGCTCAGAGCTGTCTGAGAGCCCCCTGCTCAGAGCTGTCTGCTACTAGCCCCCTGCTCAGAGCTGTCTGTAGCCCCCTGCTCAGAGCTGTCTGAGAGAGGAGAGCCCCCCTGCTCAGAGCTGTCTGCTACTAGCCCCCTGCTCAGAGCTGTCTGCTACTAGCCCCCTGCTCAGAGCTGTCTCTCCAGCCCCCTGCTCAGAGCTGTCTGCTACTAGCCCCCCTGCTCAGAGCTGTCTGCTACTAGCCCCCCTGCTCAGAGCTGTCTGCTACTAGCCCCCCTGCTCAGAGCTGTCTCTGCTAGCCCTAGCCCCCTGCTCAGAGCTGTCTGCTACTAGCCCCCCTGCTCAGAGCCCTAGCCCCCCTGCTCAGAGCTGTCTGCTACTAGCCCCCCTGCTCAGAGCTGTCTGCTACTAGCCCCCCTGCTCAGAGCTGTCTGCTACTAGCCCCCCTGCTCAGAGCTGTCTGCTACTAGCCCCCCTGCTCAGAGCTGTCTGCTACTAGCCCCCTGCTCAGAGCTGTCTGCTACTAGCCCCCCCCCTGCTCAGAGCTGTCTGCTACTAGCCCCCCTGCTCAGAGCTGTCTGCTACTAGCCCCCCTGCTCAGAGCTGTCTGCTACTAGCCCCCCTGCTCAGAGCTGTCTGCTACTGCCCCCCTGCTCAGAGCTGTCTGCTACTAGCCCCCCTGCTCAGAGCTGTCTGCTACTAGCCCCCTGCTCAGAGCTGTCTGCTACTAGCCCCCCTGCTCAGAGCTGTCTGCTACTAGCCCCCTGCTCAGAGCTGTCTGCTAGCTGTAGCCCCCCTGCTCAGAGCTGTCTGCTACTAGCCCCCCTGCTCAGAGCTGTCTGCTACTAGCCCCCCTGCTCAGAGCTGTCTGCTAGCCCCCCTGCTCAGAGCTGTCTGCTACTAGCCCCCCCTGCTCAGAGCTGTCTGCTACTAGCCCCCCCCCCCTGCTCAGAGCTGTCTGCTACTAGCCCCCTGCTCAGAGCTGTCTGCTACTAGCCCCCCTGCTCAGAGCTGTCTGCTACTAGCCCCCCCCCTGCTCAGAGCTGTCTGCTACTAGCCCCCTGCTCAGAGCTGTCTGCTACTAGCCCCCCTGCTCAGAGCTGTCTGCTACTAGCCCCCCTGCTCAGAGCTGTCTGCTACTAGCCCCCCCCTGCTCAGAGCTGTCTGCTACTAGCCCCCCCCTGCTCAGAGCTGTCTGCTACTAGCCCCCTGCTCAGAGCTGTCTGCTACTAGCCCCCCTGCTCAGAGCTGTCTGCTACTAGCCCCCCCCCTGCTCAGAGCTGTCTGCTACTAGCCCCCCCCTGCTCAGAGCTGTCTGCTACTAGCCCCCCCTGCTCAGAGCTGTCTGCTACTAGCCCCCCTGCTCAGAGCTGTCTGCTACTAGCCCCCCTGCTCAGAGCTGTCTGCTACTAGCCCCCTGCTCAGAGCTGTCTGCTACTAGCCCCCTGCTCAGAGCTGTCTGCTACTAGCCCCCCTGCTCAGAGCTGTCTGCTACTAGCCCCCTGCTAGCCCCCCTGCTCAGAGCTGTCTGCTACTAGCCTAGCCCCCTGCTCAGAGCTGTCAGAGCTGTCTGCTACTAGCCCCCCTGCTCAGAGCTGTCTGCTACTAGCCCCCCCCCTGCTCAGAGTTGTCTGCTGTATTAAACATCTTGTCTCACAACTCAAAATAACTTTTTCTGGAATCTAGTGAAATGTTTGCATGGAAAGATGTTCTGCTTGATTGACATTGAAACATAAAAAAAAAAAATGTCCTCTACATTATTTTCCCGATTCTTCATTGCCAAACTGTACATGTTTTGCATTTGTAAAAGTTGAAGCTCATTGCTCAACCCCATTAGATCCAATGTATAGTTTTGAAGAGAGTGTTTATCATTATCCATGGTTTGGTTCAGCCTTGGACTCCTCTTCACACGTGGCACAGTGAATAGTAATGAACCCTTCTTTGTCTCTAGGAAAAGGTGCCAACTTCACAGTCAAGCAAATCACAACCCCCTTGCAGCGTTTCATTCATATGACAACACTGTTTTATACTGCAGAGAGTCACCTTCAAATAGATGTCTGTCATGTAGATACCGTCAGCCATGTTTTTCTATCCCAACAGGATTCTAATGAGTCTAAACCGAACGCTATAATGAGTCTAAACCTAACGCTATAATGAGTCTAAACCGAACCCCATAATGAGTCTAAACCTAACGCTATAATGAGTCTAAACCTAACCCTATAATGAGTCTAAACCTAACCCTATAATGAGTCTAAACTTAACCCTATAATGAGTCTAAACCTAACCCTATAATGAGTCTAAACCTAACGCTATAATGAGTCTAAACCTAACCCCATAATGAGTCTAAACCTAACGCTATAATGAGTCTAAACCTAACCCTATAATGAGTCTAAACCTAACCCTATAATGAGTCTAAACTTAACCCTATAATGAGTATAAACCTAACGCTATAATGAGTCTAAACCTAACCCTATAATGAGCTGTCTACTAGCCCCCCTGCTCAGAGCTGTCCTATAATGAGTCTTAACCTAACGCTATAATGAGTCTAAACCTAATCCTATAATGAGTCAACCTTATAATGAGTCTAATAGCCCCCCTAACCCTATAATGAGTCTAAAGCTAATCCTATAATGAGTCTAAACCTAACCCTATAATGAGTCTAAACCTAATCCTATAATGAGTCTAAACCTAACGCTATAATGAGTCTAAACCTAACCCTATAATGAGTCTAAACTAGAACCCCATAATGAGTCTAAACCTAACGCTATAATGAGTCTAAACCTAACCCTATAATGAGTCTAAACCTAACCCTATAATGAGTCTAAACCTAACGCTATAATGAGTCTAAACCTAACGCTATAATGAGTCTAAACCTAACCCTATAATGAGTCTAAACCTAACCCTATAATGAGTCTAAACCGAACGCTATAATGAGTCTAAACCTAACGCTATAATGAGTCTAAACCGAACCCCATAATGAGTCTAAACCTAACGCTATAATGAGTCTAAACCTAACCCTATAATGAGTCTAAACCTAACCCTATAATGAGTCTAAACTTAACCCTATAATGAGTATAAACCTAACGCTATAATGAGTCTAAACCTAACCCTATAATGAGTCTAAACCTAACCCTATAATGAGTCTTAACCTAACGCTATAATGAGTCTAAACCTAATCCTATAATGAGTCAACCTTATAATGAGTCTAATCCTAACCCTATAATGAGTCTAAACCTAATCCTATAATGAGTCTAAACCTAACCCTATAATGAGTCTAAACCTAATCCTATAATGAGTCTAAACCTAACGCTATAATGAGTCTAAACCTAACCCTATAATGAGTCTAAACCTATCCCTATAATGAGTATAAACCTAACGCTATAATGAGTCTAAACCTAACCCTATAATGAGTCTAAACCTAACCCTATAATGAGTCTTAACCTAACGCTATAATGAGTCTAAACCTAATCCTATAATGAGTCAACCTTATAATGAGTCTAATCCTAACCCTATAATGAGTCTAAACCTAATCCTATAATGAGTCTAAACCATATAATGAGTCTAAACCTAACCCTATAATGAGTCTAAACCTAACCCTATAATGAGTCTAAACCTTATAATGAGTCTAAACCTAACCCTATAATGAGTCTAAACCTAACCCTATAATGAGTCTAAACCTTATAATGAGTCTAAACCTAACCCTATAATGAGTCTAAACCTAACCCTATAATGAGTCTAAACCTGACCCTATAATGAGTCTAAACCTAATGCTATAATGAGTCTAAAACTAACCCTATAATGAGTCTAAACCTAACGCTATAATGAGTCTAAACCTAACTCTATAATGAGTCTAAACCTAACCCCATAATGAGTCTAAACCTAACCCCATAATGAGTCTAAACCTAACCCTATAATGAGTCTAAACCTGACCCTATAATGAGTCTAAACCTAACCCCATAATGAGTCTAAACCTAACCTTATAATGAGTCTAAACCTAAACCTATCCCTATAATGAGTCTAAACCTAACCCTATAATGAGTCTAAACCTTATAATGAGTCTAAACCTAACCCTATAATGAGTCTAAACCTAACCCTATAATGAGTCTAAACCTAACCCTATAATGAGTCTAAACCTGACCCTATAATGAGTCTAAACCTAACCCTATAATGAGTCTAAACCTAACCCTATAATGAGTCTAAACCTGACCCTATAATGAGTCTAAACCTGACCCTATAATGAGTCTAAACCTAACCCTATAATGAGTCTAAACCTAACCCTATAATGAGTCTAAACCTGACCCTATAATGAGTCTAAACCTAACCCCATAATGAGTCTAAACCTAACCTTATAATGAGTCTAAACCTAAACCTATCCCTATAATGAGTCTAAACCTAACCCTATAATGAGTCTAAACCTTATAATGAGTCTAAACCTAACCCTATAATGAGTCTAAACCTAACCCTATAATGAGTCTAAACCTAACCCTATAATGAGTCTAAACCTAACCCTATAATGAGTCTAAACCTAACGCTATAATGAGTCTAAACCTAACCCTATAATGAGTCTAAACCTAATCCTATAATGAGTCTAATCCTAACCCTATAATGAGTCTAATCCTAACCCTATAATGAGTCTAATACTAACCCTATAATGAGTCTAATCCTAACCCTATAATGAGTCTAAACCTAAACCTATCCCTATAATGAGTCTAAACCTAACCCTATAATGAGTCTAAACCTAACCCTATAATGAGTCTAAACCTATCCCTATAATGAGTCTAAACCTATCCCTATAATGAGTCTAATCCTAACCCCATAATGAGTCTAAACCTATCCCCATAATGAGTCTAACCCTAACCTTATAATGAGTCTAAACCTAACGCTATAATGAGTCTAAACCTAACCCTATAATGAGTCTAAACCTAATCCTATAATGAGTCTAATCCTAACCCTATAATGAGTCTAAACCTAACCCTATAATGAGTCTAATCCTAACCCTATAATGAGTCTAATACTAACCCTATAATGAGTCTAAACCTAACCCTCTAATGAGTCTAAACCTAACCCTATAATGAGTCTAAACCTATCCCTATAATGAGTCTAAACCTAACCCTATAATGAGTCTAAACCTAACCCTATAATGAGTCTAAACCTAACCTTATAATGAGTCTAAACCTATCCCTATAATGAGTCTAAACCTAACCCTATAATGAGTCTAAACCTAACCTTATAATGAGTCTAAACCTAAACCTATCCCTATAATGAGTCTAAACCTAACCCTATAATGAGTCTAAACCTAAACCTATAATGAGTCTTATCCTAACCCCATAATGAGTCTAAACCTAACCCTATAATGAGTCTAAACCGAACCCTATAATGAGTCTAATCCTAACCCCATAATGAGTCTAAACCTAACCCTATAATGAGTCTAAATCTAACGCTATAATGAGTCTAAACCTAACCCTATAATGAGTCTAAACCTAACCCTATAATGAGTCTAATCCTAACCCTATAATGAGTCTAATCCTAACCCCATAATGAGTCTAAACCTAACCTTATAATGAGTCTAAACCTAACCCTATAATGAGTCTAATCCTAACCCCATAATGAGTCTAAACCTAATCCTATAATGAGTCTAATCCTAACCCTATAATGAGTCTAATCCTAACCCTATAATGAGTCTAAACCTAATCCTAACCCCGGTGTAGTACAGCTGTTCGGTGTTATGTACGATCTCTTTTACAGATGAGCCCTGCAAAAATGAATCAAACACAAACAATATACACAATTACAAAACATATTAAGAATAACAGACACATTTATGAACTTAGTGGTCTCTGATCATCACTCTGAACTGACTAACGGGGAGCAGAACATCTCATTTCAGAGAGCTCTGGAAGTTGTTCCACATGAAGGGGGCCAAATAATATAAAGCAGCTTTACCCAACTCTGTGGAGACCGAAGGGGCCTCCAGTGTTATCCAAGCCTGAGACTGGGTTTGGTCATTTGTAAGTCTAAATTGAATTAATGATGATAAATACACAGGAAGTTTCTGCATGAGTGCTTTGTAGATAAACACGAGAAAATACCGCTCTCTCCTTACATACAAAGAGGCCAACCCAGTTTTTGAAACAAAACACAATGGTGAACCATCACCAGTAACAAACCTAAGGGCCTAATGGTGAGTTCTAGAACCATCACAGGTAATAAACCTAAGGGCCTAATGGTGAGTTCTAGAACCATCACCAGTAACAAACCTAAGGGCCTAATGGTGAGTTCTAGAACCATCACAGGTAATAAACCTAAGGGCCTAATGGTGAGTTCTAGAACCATCACCAGTAACAAACCTAAGGGCCTAATGGTGAGTTCTAGAACCATCACAGGTAATAAACCTAAGGGCCTAATGGTGAGTTCTAGAACCATCACCGGTAATAAACCTAAGGGCCCAATGGTGAGTTCTAGAACCATCACCGGTAATAAACCTAAGGGCCTAATGGTGAGTTCTAGAACCATCACCAGTAACAAACCTAAGGGCCTAATGGTGAGTTCTAGAACCATCACCAGTAACAAACCTAAGGGCCTAATGGTGAGTTCTAGAACCATCACCAGTAACAAACCTAAGGGCCTAATGGTGAGTTCTAGAACCATCACAGGTAATAAACCTAAGGGCCTAATGGTGAGTTCTAGAACCATCACCGGTAATAAACCTAAGGGCCTAATGGTGAGTTCTAGAACCATCACAGGTAATAAACCTAAGGGCCTAATGGTGAGTTCTAGAACCATCACCGGTAATAAACCTAAGGGCCCAATGGTGAGTTCTAGAACCATCACCGGTAATAAACCTAAGGGCCCAATGGTGAGTTCTAGAACCATCACCGGTAATAAACCTAAGGGCCCAATGGTGAGTTCTAGAACCATCACCGGTAATAAACCTAAGGGCCCAATGGTGAGTTCTAGAACCATCACCGGTAATAAACCTAAGGGCCCAATGGTGAGTTCTAGAACCATCACCGGTAATAAACCTAAGGGCCTAATGGTGAGTTCTAGAACCATCACCGGTAATAAACCTAAGGGCACAATGGAAAACAGCATCTAGTGTTTTAAGGGTAGTTGCTGCTGCATGCATGTAGATAATATCTCCATAATCTATAATAGACATTAAAAACCTCTTAAGGATCTCTACAGATCTGTGTCCCACCAGCGGATGGTTGAGCTAATGTGCGCTAATGCGATTAGCATGAGGTTGTAAGTAACAAGACATTTTCTCAGGACATAGACATATCTGATATTAGCAGAAAGCTTAAATTCTTGTTAATCTACCTGCACTGTCCAATTTACAGTAGCTATTACAGTGAAATAATACCATGCTATTGTTTGAGGACAGTGCACAGTTATGAACTTGATAAGTTATTAATAAACAAATTAGGCACATTTGACACAAATTCTTTAACAGAAAGGCAATGTTTCATTGGATCAGTCTAAAACTTTGCACATAGAAAGTTGCGGCTGGGCTGGAATAATACATTATGGCCTTTAACTTGCATTTGAAAGATGATGGTTAAAAAAAATATACAAAACATTTTTTTATTTTTTTTTATTATCTTTTACCGAATTTAATGTGTTATATTCGCCTACATTAATTTCACATTTCCACAAACCTCAAAGTGTTTTCTTTCAAATGGTATCAAGAATATGCATATCATTGCTTCAGGTCCTGAGCTACAGTTACATTTGGATATGTCATTTTAGGCGAAAATTGAAAAATTATTTTAAAGTGTCCTGGACAATATTAACTAAAGTCAGGCATTTTGCTTTGTTTCTGTAAAAGAAACAAACCTTGAACTTCAACTTCTTAACCAGCTCAGTGAAATGTTTTATAAATGACACTTTGTCATCAAACCAGATACCAAAATATCTTTAGAAAGGAACTCGCTCAATTTGTGTACCGTTCAAACTAGTCATTAGAAATGCATTTAAATATGGATCCATTTGGGACCTAAAAAAACAATTTTGGTGTGTTTGCATTTGGCACTAACTTTAGATCCAACCGTTATCCAACCGACTTCAAATGTGAAAAGGTTTGGTCCACTGATGGGGCATTGGAGTTCAACACTGTATCATCTGCATACAAATCAATATATATATTTTTACAGCATTACTAATGTTATTTATATTGATTGTAAACAGTAGTGGGCCGAGTATTGAACTCCGATTTGATCCATCTACCGTGATGGACTGAGTTTTGTCACAGAGAGGACAGCCTTTTCAACCGAATAACATGGACTACAGTATCCTATCAGGACAGCCTTTTCAACCGAATAACATGGTCTACAGTATCCTATCAGGACAGCCTTTTCAACCGAATAACATGGTCTACAGTATCCTATCAGGACAGCCTATTCAATATAATAACATGGTCTACAGTATCCTATCAGGACAGCTTATTCAATATAATAACATGGTCTACAGTATCCTATCAGGACAGCCTTTTCAACCGAATAACATGGTCTACAGTATCCTATCAGGACAGCCTTTTCAACCGAATAACATGGTCTACAGTATCCTATCAGGACAGCCTTTTCAACCGAATAACATGGTCTACAGTATCCTATCAGGACAGCCTTTTCAACCGAATAACATGGTCTACAGTATCCTATCAGGACAGCTTATTCAATATAATAACATGGTCTACAGTATCCTATCAGGACAGCTTATTCAATATAATAACATGGTCTACAGTATCCTATCAGGACAGCCTTTTCAACCGAATAACATGGTCTACAGTATCCTATCAGGACAGCCTTTTCAACCGAATAACATGGTCTACAGTATCCTATCAGGACAGCCTTTTCAACCGAATAACATGGTCTACAGTATCCTATCAGGACAGCCTTTTCAACCGAATAACATGGTCTACAGTATCCTATCAGGACAGCTTATTCAATATAACATGGTCTACAGTACCCTATCAGGACAGCTTATTCAATATAACATGGTCTACAGTATCCTATCAGGACAGCTTATTCAATATAACATGGTCTACAGTATCCTATCAGGACAGCCTTTTCAACCGAATAACATGGTCTACAGTATCCTATCAGGACAGCTTATTCAATATAATAACATGGTCTACAGTATCCTATCAGGACAGCTTATTCAATATAATAACATGGTCTACAGTATCCTATCAGGACAGCTTATTCAATATAATAACATGGTCTACAGTATCCTATCAGGACAGCTTATTCAATATAATAACATGGTCTACAGTATCCTATCAGGACAGCTTATTCAATATAATAACATGGTCTACAGTATCCTATCAGGACAGCTTATTCAATATAATAACATGGTCTACAGTATCCTATCAGGACAGCTTACTCAATATAACATGGTCTACAGTATCCTATCAGGACAGCTTATTCAATATAATAACATGGTCTACAGTATCCTATCAGGACAGCTTATTCAATATAATAACATGGTCTACAGTATCCTATCAGGACAGCTTATTCAATATAATAACATGGTCTACAGTATCCTATCAGGACAGCTTATTCAATATAATAACATGGTCTACAGTATCCTATCAGGACAGCTTATTCAACCGAATAACATGGTCTACAGTATCCTATCAGGACAGCTTATTCAATATAATAACATGGTCTACAGTATCCTATCAGGACAGCTTATTCAATATAATAACATGGTCTACAGTATCCTATCAGGACAGCTTACTCAATATAACATGGTCTATATTCCTATCAGGACAGCTTATTCAATATAATAACATGGTCTCAGTATCCTATCAGGACAGCTTATTCAATATAACATGGTCTACAGTATCCTATCAGGACAGCTTATTCAATATAATAACATGGTCTACAGTATCCTATCAGGACAGCTTATTCAATATAACAACATGGTCTAATCCATCAGGACAGCTTATTCAATATAACATGGTCTACAGTATCCTATCAGGACAGCTTATTCAATATAATAACATGGTCTACAGTATCCTATCAGGACAGCTTATTCAATATAATAACATGGTCTACAGTATCTATCAGGACAGCTTATTCAATATATCATCCTACAGCTTATTCAATATAATAACATGGTCTACAGTATCCTATCAGGACAGCTTATTCAATATAATAACATGGTCTACAGTATCCTATCAGGACAGCTTATTCAATATAATAACATGGTCTACAGTATCCTATCAGGACAGCTTATTCAATATAATAACATGGTCTACAGTATCCTATCAGGACAGCTTATTCAATATAATAACATGGTCTACAGTATCCTATCAGGACAGCTTATTCAATATAATAACATGGTCTACAGTATCCTATCAGGACAGCTTATTCAATATAATAACATGGTCTACAGTATCCTATCAGGACAGCTTATTCAATATAATAACATGGTCTACAGTATCCTATCAGGACAGCTTATTCAATATAATAACATGGTCTACAGTATCCTATCAGGACAGCTTATTCAATATAATAACATGGTCTACAGTATCCTATCAGGACAGCTTATTCAATATAATAACATGGTCTACAGTATCCTATCAGGACAGCTTATTCAATATAATAACATGGTCTACAGTATCCTATCAGGACAGCTTATTCAATATAATAACATGGTCTACAGTATCCTATCAGGACAGCTTATTCAATATAACAACATGGTCTACAGTATCCTATCAGGACAGCTTATTCAATATAACATGGTCTACAGTATCCTATCAGGACAGCTTATTCAATATAATAACATGGTCTACAGTATCCTATCAGGACAGCTTATTCAATATAATAACATGGTCTACAGTATCCTATCAGGACAGCTTATTCAATATAACATGGTCTACAGTATCCTATCAGGACAGCTTATTCAATATAATAACATGGTCTACAGTATCCTATCAGGACAGCTTATTCAATATAATAACATGGTCTTCAGGATCAAAAGCATTTGTCAAGTCTACAAACACGACAGCACAAGGCATTTGCAATATCAATTACAACAAGCGTAGCAGCCGTAGTAGTGCTATGTTTTGGTTCTGAATCCAGATGGATTAATATTATATCATTTACAACAAGCGTAGCAGCCGTAGTAGTGCTATGTTTTGGTTTTGAATCCAGATGGATTAATATTATATCATTTACAACAAGCGTAGCAGCCGTAGTAGTGCTATGTTTTGGTTCTGAATCCAGATGGATTAATATTATATCATTTACAACAAGCGTAGCAGCCGTAGTAGTGCTATGTTTTGGTTCTGAATCCAGATGGATTAATATTATATCATTTACAACAAGCGTAGCAGCCGTAGTAGTGCTATGTTTTGGTTCTGAATCCAGATGGATTAATATTATATCATTTACAACAAGCGTAGCAGCTGTAGTAGTGCTATGTTTTGGTTCAGAATCCAGATGGATTAATATTAAGAACAATAACAATGTTTACAGATTGATAATAACATAGCTGTTTGTTGACCGATGATTCTAGTATTTTCACCAGACAAGGGAGCCTGGAAATGGGTTGATAGTTAATTTAAAAAATCACTACTGTTCCCTGTTCTTATGGAGTGGTAGAGAAAACATTCCAAGCTATTGGAATATTTCTTGATACTAAAGTTTAAAAAAAATAAAAATAAGAATGTTTGTTACTGAGGCTGCTGCATACTGTAAGCAAAGTCTGGTCCTCATTTTTTTTATTTAACTAGGCAAGTCAGTTGAGAACAAATTCTTATTTACAATTATTATGTACAATGACGGCCTTGGAACAGTAGGTTAACT
>NC_068450.1:6960145-6980145 GCF_023373465.1 Oncorhynchus keta | reverse complement strand
CTGTATATATTATTACCTTGTCAACATACTGTATATATTATTACCTTGTCAACATACTGTATATATTATTACCTTGTCAACATACTGTATATATTATTACCTAGTCAACATACTGTATATATTATTACCTAGTCAACATACTGTATATATTATTACCTTGTCAACATACTGGATATATTATTACCTTGTCAACATACTGTATATATTATTACCTTGTCAACATACTGTATATATTATTACCTTGTCAACATACTGTATATATTCATACCTTGTCAACATACTGGATATATTATTACCTTGTCAACATACTGTATATATTATTACCTTGTCAATATACTGTATATATTATTACCATGTCAACATACTGTATATATTATTACCTTGTCAACATACTGTATATATTATTACCTAGTCAACATACTGTATATATTATTACCTTGTCAACATACTGTATATATTATTACCTTGTCAACATACTGTATTTATTATTACCTTGTCAATATACTGTATATATTATTACCTTGTCAACATACTGTATATATTATTACCTTGTCAACATACTGTATATATTATTACCTAGTCAACATACTGTATATATTCATACCTTGTCAACATACTGGATATATTATTACCTTGTCAACATACTGTATATATTATTACCTTGTCAACATACTGTATATATTATTACCTTGTCAACATACTGTATATATTATTACCTTGTCAACATACTGTATATATTAATGTATTGTCAATATACTGTATATATTATTACCTTGTCAACATACTGTATATATTATTACCTTGTCACAACACTGTATATATCAATATCTTGTCAACATAGTGTATATATTATTACCTTGTCACAACACTGTATATATCAATATCTTGTCAACATACTGTATATATTATTACCTTGTCAACATAGTGTATATATTATTACCTTGTCACAACACTGTATATATCAATATCTTGTCAACATACTGTATATATTATTACCTTGTCAACATACTGTATATATTATTACCTTGTCAACATACTGTATATATTAATGTATTGTCAACATACTGTATATATTATTACCTTGTCAACATACTGTATATATTATTACCTTGTCAACATACTGTATATATTATTACCTTGTCACAACACTGTATATATTAATATCTTGTCACCATACTGGATATATTAATGCTGTTATGTTGCATAGATTGAATAACAAATACATATGTATGGTAGTGGAGATATCATAAATATTTTAAGCCATGAATCATAAACTGAGATCAGAAATCATATGCTTTCCCAAAACCCATATCAATATCTGGAGATATATACTATTAAATATGGGTAACACTTTACAATAATCCCATATCAGTATCTGGAGATATATACTATTAAATATGGGTAACACTTTACAATAATCCCATATCAGTATCTGGAGATATATACTATTAAATATGGGTAACACTTTACAATAATCCCATATCAGTATCTGGAGTCAGTATATACTATTAAATATGGTAACACTTTACAATAATCCCATATCAGTATCTGGAGATATATATATTAAATATATCTTTACAATAATCCCATATCAGTATCTGGAGATATATACTATTAAATATGTAACACTTTACAATAATCCCATATCAGTATCTTGATCAATATACTATTAAATATTAGTAACACTTTCAATAATCCCATATCAGTATCTGGAGATATATATTATTAAATATGTAACACTTTACAATAATATATCAGTATCTTGTCAATATACTATTAAATATGGGTAACACTTTACAATAATCCCATATCAGTATCTGGAGATACAGTATATACTATTAAATTGTCAACACTTTACAATAATCCCATATCAGTATCTGGAGATATATACTATTAAATATGAGTAACACTTTACAATCAATCCCATATCAGTATATATCCCATATATTACCTGGAGATATATACTATTAAATATTGTCAACATACAATAATCCCATATCAGTATCTGGAGATATATACTATTCAGTAACACTTTACAATAATATCATATCAGTATCTGAGATATATTAATGCTGGAGTTATGTAATGCATATCAGTATTGAATAACACTTTACAATAATGTATGGTAGTGGAGAAATATACTATTAAATATTTTAAGCCATAATCCCATATCAGTATCTGGAGATATATACTATTAAATATGGGTAACACTTTCCCCAATAACCCATATCAGTATCTGGAGATATATACTATTAAATATGGGTAACACTTTACAATAATCCCATATCAGTATCTGGAGATATATATTATTAAATATGGGTAACACTTTACAATAATCCCATATCAGTATCTGGAGATATATACTATTAAATATGGGTAACACTTTACAATAATCCCATATCAGTATCTGGAGATACAGTATATACTATTAAATATGGGTAACACTTTACAATAATCCCATATCAGTATCTGGAGATATATACTATTAAATATGGGTAACACTTTACAATAATCCCATATCAGTATCTGGAGATATATACTATTAAATATGAGTAACACTTTACAATAATCCCATATCAGTATCTGGAGATATATATTATTAAATATGGGTAACACTTTACAATAATCCCATATCAGTATCTGGAGATATATATTATTAAATATGGGTAACACTTTACAATAATCCCATATCAGTATCTGGAGTAACACTTTACAATAATCCCATATCAGTACAGTATATACTATTAAATATGGGTAACACTTTACAATAATCCCATATCAGTATCTGGAGATACAGTATATACTATTAAATATGAGTAACACTTTACAATAATCCCATATCAGTATCTGGAGATATATACTATTAAATATGGGTAACACTTTACAATAATCCCATATCAGTATCTGGAGATATATACTATTAAATATGAGTAACACTTTACAATAATCCCATATCAGTATCTGGAGATATATACTATTAAATATGAGTAACACTTTACAATAATCCCATATCAGTATCTGGAGATACAGTATATACTATTAAATATGAGTAACACTTTACAATAACGTACCTTTTATAAATCGTTTATAAAGGGTTTATAATTACGTTATTGACGGTTATTTTTTAAAAGGGTACCTTATTGTAAAGTGTTACGTAAAGTATATCGTATTTACAGTATGCAATTTCCTTTGTCAATATGCTCCTCTACGTTCAAATATGAATGCATGTTATACTGTACACCAGCAAAGATGAATGATTTCTTGCCCGTACATGCTGCTGAGAGGGAAAGATAGCCTTGCTGACTGACTGTTGACAGTAGATTGTGCTGCAGCAGTGTGTCTCATCTTTCTCCTAGCCTCATGCTCTGTATATAAAGGGTTACATCCCAAATGGCACCCTATTCCCTATATAGTGCACTACTTTTGACCTGAGCCCTATGGGCCCTGGTCAAAAGTAGTGAACCAAATAGGGAACAGGGTGCCATGTTTGTAGCGCAGCCTTATATACAGAGGAGAGGAGGAATTTACAGCTCTTGTAGCCACTACACTCAATGACTTATTCATATGCTGTGAGCCATCAGTTGACCGTTATACTGACGGGCCAAGAAAATATTAAACAATTCTCTCTCTCTCTCTCTCTCTCTCTCTCTCTCTCTCTCTCTCTCTCTCTCTCTCTCTCTCTCTCTCTCTCTCTCTCTCTCTCTCTCTCTCTCTCTCTCTCTCACTAAATGATAATGAATCAAGGCTAAAACAACATGATAATGAAGCAAAGCTAAACTAAATGACAATGAATCGCAAAGCTAAATTTAAATTAGAATGAGTAAAAGCTGGAACTAAATTAGAATGAATCAAGACATATTGTTTTAGTCTTGATTCATTATCATTTTGTCTAAGCCTTGAATATTTTATCACCTCTCAAATATTTACTGTGCCTTTAGAAAGTATTCACACCCCTTGACTTTTCCACATGTTGTTGTGTCAGAAAGTGCGATTAAAATTGATTTTATTGAAATGTTTTGTCCAACGATATACTCAAAATACTATGTAATGTCAAAATGGATAAAAATAAAAAAAAACATTTGTAATTTTTTTTAAATATATATATACATTTTTTTTTAAACACATCTTGATAAATATTCAACCCCCTGAGTCAATACATGTTGGAATCACCTTCGGCAGTGATTACAGCTGTGAGTCTTTCTGGGTAAGTCTCTAAGAGCTTTGCACACCTGGACGGTAGAATGTTTGCATATGATTCTATTTGTAATTATTCAAGCTCTGTCAAGTTGGTTGTTCGTCATTGCTAGAAAGCCATGTTCAAGTCTTGCTGTAGATTTTCAAGAAGATTTACAAATCGGGAGTTTACATACATCTGAGCCAAATACATTTAAACTCAGTTTTTCCACAATTCCTGACATTTAATCCCAGTAAACATTCCCTGATTTAGGTCAGTTAGGATCACAACTTTATTTTAAGAATGTGAAATATCAGAATAATAGTAGAGAGAATGATTTATTTAAGCTTTTATTTCTTTCATCACATTCCCAGTGGGTCAGAAGTTTACATACACTCAATTTGTATTTGGTGGCATTGCCTTTAATTTGTTTATTAACTTGGGTCAAACGTTTTGGGTAGTCTTCCACAAGCTTCCCACATTAAGTTGGGTGAATTTTGGCCCATTCCTCCTGACAGAGCTGGTGTAACCGAGACAGGTTTTGTAAGGCCTCCTTGCTCGCACACACTTTTTCAGTTCTGCCCACAAATTTTCTATAGGATTGAGGTTTTGTGATTGAGGGCTTTGTGATGGCCACTCCAATACCTTGACTTTGTTGTCCTTAAGCCATTTTGCCACAACTTTGGAAGTATGCTTGGGGTCATTGTTAATTTGGAAGACACATTTGCAACCAAGCTTTAACTTCCTGACTGATTGTCTTGAGATGCTGCTTCAATATATCCACATCATTTACCTTTCCTCATGATGCCATCTATTTTGTGAAGTGCACCAGTCCCTCTTGCAGCAAAGCACCCCCACAACATAATGCTGCCACCCCGTGCTTCACAGTTGGGATGGTGTTCTTCGACTTGCAAGCCTCCCCCTTTTTCCTCCAAACATAACAATGGTCATTATGGCCAAACATAAACTATTTTTGTTTCATCAGACTAGAGGACATTTCTCAAAAAATTACGACCTTTGTCCCCATGTGCAGTTGCTAACTGTAGTCTGGATTTTTTTATGTCAGTTTTGGAGCAGTGGCTTCTTCCTTGCTGAGCGGCCTTTCAGGTTATTTTTAATTTTTTTATTTCACCTTTATTTAATCATGTTGGCCATTTGAGAACAAGTTCTAATTTACAACTGTGACCAAGATAAAGCAAAGCAGTGCTACTCAAACAACAACAAAGTTACACATGGAATAAACAAGCGTACAGTCAATAACACAATAGAAAAAAATAAGTCTATATACAGTGTGTGCAAATGGCATGAGGAGGTAAGGCAATAAATAGATAATAGTAGCGAAGTAATTACAATTTAGCAAATTAACACTGGAGTGATAGCTGAGAGCCTTATTGGGGCGGCAGGGTAGCCTATTGTTTAGAGCGTTGGGCTAGTAATCGAAAGGTTGCAAGTTCAAATCCCCAAGCTGACAATGTACAAATCTGTTATTCTGCCCCTGAACAAGGCAGTTGGAGACTTATATTTATACCTATCCTCAATCTTGGATTGTAGGACTGCCAGGTTGTTAAGCATATCCCAGTTTAGGTTGCCTAACAGATGGAATTCTGAAGATAGATGGGGGAGCAATCAATTCACATATGGTGTCCAGTGCACAGCTGGGAGCTGAGGGGTGTCTATAACATATAACAGGTGGCAACAGTGAGAGACTTATTTCTGGAGAGATTATTTTTTTTAATTAGAAGCTCGAAGTGTTTGGACACAGACCTGGAAAGTATGACAGAACTTTGCAAGCTATCTCTGAAGTAGATTGCAACTCCACCCCCTTTTGGCAGTTCTATCTTGACAGAAAATGTTGTAGTTGGGGATGGAAATCTAAGAATTTTTGGTGGCCTTCCTAAGCCAGGATTCAGACACGGCAAGGACATCAGGGTTGGCGGAGTGTGCTAAAGCAGTGAGTAAAACAAACTTAGGGAGGAGGCTTCTGATGTTAACATGCATGAAACCAAGGCTTTTGTGGTAACAGAAGTCAACAAATGAGAGCACCTGGGGAGATGCAGGGCCTGGGTTAACCTCCACATCACTTGAGGAACAGAGGAGGAGTAGGATGAGGGTACAGGCTAAAGGCTATCAAAACTGGCCATCTAGTGCATTGAGGTCAGAGAATAAAAGGAGCAGATTTCTAGGCGCGGTAGGATAGATTCAGGGCATAATGTACAGACAGGGGTCTGGTAGGGTGCAAGTACACTGGAGGTAAACCTAATCTTTGAGTGGCAATAAGAGAGGTTGCATTTCTGGAGGCACTAGTTATGCTGGGTGAGGTCACCGCATGTGTGGGAGGTGGGTCAAAGGAGGTATCTGAGGCATGTTGAGTAGGACTAGGGGCTCCGCAGTAAACTAAAACAATGATAACTATCCTAAACAACAGTATACAAGGCATATTGACAGTAGAGAGAGACATAAAGCGGGGCATAAAGCAGTCACGGGTGTTGATTGGGAGAGCTAGCTAAGACAACAACGGGTAAGACAACAACAACTAATCAGCTAAGACAACAACAACAGGTAAAATGGCGATGAATGTGCAGAGAGGGTCATTTAACTACACACGGCCTGAGTTCGAGGCTGGGGCCGACAGAAAAATATTTCTGTGAATTATTGAACAGTCCAGCAGGCATCAGCTATGTAGCCAAGTGATCATAGGGTCCAGTGAACAGCAACAGATGAAACAGGTAAGCCGCTGGTAGTTGTTATTATGCTAGCAAGCGGGAGACACGGCGTCCAAAAAAAGCTAGCAGGCCGGGGCTAGTAGAAACATCTGCTCCGACGTCAGGCAAAGGCCGGTTGAGGACACAACAGATGGAGTTACATTGGCAGACCAGTCGTGATGGAACGGCCGGGCTCCGTGTCGACAGAGGGGTCCTGGTCAGTTGGCAAAAGAGGTATTGTTGCTGGAGTAATTTAGTTTGCTATCCGGGAGATGCGCCTGGCTCGCGGCTAACTGGTACTAGCTTCGGGACAAAGGCGCTAGCCAATATAGCCACTCGGTGGCAGCGCTGATCCGATGCAAAGGCCCAGAGCTTACGGCAAGAAACCAGTGGAGTATTGGAGCCGAGTGAGCCGAGTGATCACTGAGCAGGCCAGTAGGTGGGCCTGGCTCAAAGCTAGCTTCGGGGCTGGGCCACTCGGTGGCAGCTAGCTAGCTGTGATAATCAGGAGTAATGGTCCAGGGCTTACGGCAGGAATCCGGTGTTGTAGTGGAGAAAACAGTCCGATGCTGGCAGGCTGGGAAGTGTTATCCAGGCTAAAAGTGGCTGGTGTCTGTGCAAAAGGTAAAAACCACGAGCAGTGGCTAACAATGACAAAATAGCTAGTAGCTAATTAGCTAGTTAGCATCTGATGGAGGTTCTGGCTATAAGGTCTAAAAATAGCGGATCCATATCACATTGGGTATAAAGTATATTTAATTTAAAAATGGAAAAAAGGGATTGAAAATAATTGAAATATATTTTAAACAAACGACAAAAAAGACTAAATGTATACGGAAGAACGACAAGCAACGTCTGCACTGCTACACCATTTTGGTTATGTCAATATAGGACTCGTTTTACTGTGGATATAGATACTTTTGTACCTGTTTCCTCCAGAATATTAACAGGGTCCTTTGCTGTTGGTCTGGGATTTATTTGCACTTCTCGCACCAAAGTACGTTCATCTCTAGGAGACAGAACGTGTCTCCTTCCTGAGCGGTATGACGGCTGCGTGGTCCCATGGTGTTTATACTTGCGTACTATTGTTTGTACAGATGAAAGGGTTACCTTCAGGCGTTTGGAAATTGCTCCCAAGGATGAACCAGACTTGTGGAAGTCTACAAGTTTCATTCTGGATGTCTTGGCTGATTTCTTTTGATTTTACCCTGATGTCAAGCAAAGAGGCATTGAGTTTGAAGGTAGGCCTTGAAATACATCCACAGGTACACCTCCAATTGACTCAAATGATTTGCCTATCAGAAGCTTCTAAAGCAATGACATAACTTTCTGGAATTTTATTTAATTTTAAGCTGTTTAAAGGCACAGTCAACTTAGTGTATGTAAACTTCTGACCCACTTGAATTGTGATCCTGTGAATTATAAGTGAAATAATCTGTCTGCAAACAATTGTTGGAAAAATGACTTGTGTCAATGCACAAAGTAGATGTCCTAACAGACTTGCCAAAACTATAGTTTGTTAACAAGAAATTTGTGGAGTGATTGAAAAACGAGTTTTAATGTCTCAAACCTAAGTGTATGTAAACTTCTGACTTTAACTGTAAGTCAAACCTGTAGCTATGCAACTATGGAACATTCAATGTCATCTTGGCAAGCAACTCTGTTGTCTATTTGTCCTTTAGCTTTAGGTCCTGCTGAAAGGTGAATTTGTGTTCCAGTGTCTGTTGGAAAGCAGACTGAACCTGATTTTTGTCTTGGATTTTGCCTGTTCTTAGCTGTATTCCGTTGATTTTTTATCATAAAAAAACTCCCTAGTCCTTGCCGATGACAAGCACACTTATAACATGATGCAGCCACCACCATGCTTGAAAATATGAAGAGTGGTACTCAGTGATGTGTTGTGTTGGATTTGTCCCAAACATAACGCTCTGTATTCAGGACATAAATTAAAACGTTTTGCAGTTTTACTTTAGTGTCTTCTTGCAAACAGGATGCCTGTTTTGGATTATTTTTTCATGTACAGGCTTCCTTCTCTTCACTCTGTCATTTAGGTTAGTATTGCGGAGTAACTACAATGTTGTTGATCCATCCTCAGTTTTCTCCTATCACATCCCTTCAACTCTGTAACTGTTTTAAAGTCACCATTGGCCTCATGGTGAAATCCCTGAGCGGTTTCCTTCCTCTCACGCATCTGAGTTAAGTTTACTTTCCTACGCATCTGAGTTAGGTTTCCTTTCCTGAGCGGTTTCCTTCCTCTCACGCATCTGAGTTAACCTCTTGCTCCTACCTGACACGCAGGCGTCCCATCTAGACATCTGGAAATGCAAATGCGCTACGCTAAATGCTAATAGTACTAGTTAAAACTCAAACGTTCATTAAAATACACATGCAGGGTATTGAATTAAAGCTACACTCGTTGTGAATCCAGGCAACAAGTCAGATTTTTAAAATGCTTTTCGGCGAAAGCATGAGAAGCTATTATCTGATAGCATGTAACACCCCAAAAGACCCGCAGGGGACGTAAACAAAATAATTAGCATAGTCGTCGCTACACAAACCGCACAAATAAAATATAAAACATTCATTACCTTTGACCATCTTCTTTGTTGGCACTCCTAGATGTCCCATAATCACTATTGGGTCTTTTTCAATTAAATCGGTCCATATATAGCCTAGATATCGATCTATGAAGACTGTGTGATAAACGGAAAAAAATAGCGTCTTATAACGTAACATCATTTTTTTAAATTAAAAAAGTTGACGATAAACTTTCACAAAACACTTCGAAATACTTTTGTAATGCAACTTTAGGTTTTAGTAAACGTTAATAAGCGATCAAATTGATCACGAGGCGAAGTATATTCTTTAGCTGTCTGTCTGGAAATAATGTCCGGGTAAATCTCAACCAAAATATCCGGTCGGAGACTTGAACAAATGGCTTGTCTCTTCTTTGTTTGACCAAGAAACAAAGCCTAGGCAAATGACAAGACTGTTGACATCGTGTGGAAGCTGTAGGTATTGCAACCTCAGCCCCATTTATTGTGGTTCGCCTTTATCAATGGGTTGAAGTGGCGGATGGATATATATTTCCATTTTCAGTGATCAGATTTTCCTGCGCTTTTCGATGAAACGCACGTTCTGTTATAGTCACAGCCGGGATTTAAACAGTTTTATAAACGTCTGAGTGTTTTCTATCCACACATACTAATCATATGCATATACTATATTCCTGGCATGAGCAGCAGGGCGCTGTAAATTTGCGCGATTTTTAACAGAATGTTCGAAAAAGTAGGGGGTAGGAGTAGCAGGTTAAGTTTACTTTCCTGAGCGGTTTCCTTCCTCTCGCACATCTGAGTTAGGTTTTACTTTCCTACACATCTGAGTTTGGTTTACTTTCCTACGCATCTGAGTTAGGTTTACTTTCCTACGCATCTGAGTTAGGTTTCCTTTCCTGAGCGGTTTCCTTCCTCTCACGCATCTGAGTTAGGTTTACTTTCCTACGCATCTGAGTTAGGTTTACTTTCCTGAGCGGTTTCCTTCCTCTCACGCATCTGAGTTAGGTTTCCTTTCCTGAGCGGTTTCCTTCCTCTAACGCATCTGAGTTAGGTTTCCTTTCCTGAGCGGTTTCCTTCCTCTCACGCATCTGAGTGAGGTTTACTTTCCTGGGCGGTTTCCTTCCTCTCACGCATCTGAGTTAGGTTTACTTTCCTGAGCGGTTTCCTTCCTCTCACGCATCTGAGTGAGGTTTACTTTCCTGGGCGGTTTCCTTCCTCTCACGCATCTGAGTTAGGTTTCCTTTCCTGAGCGGTTTCCTTCCTCTCACGCATCTGAGTGAGGTTTACTTTCCTGGGCGGTTTCCTTCCTCCCACGCATCTGAGTGAGGTTTACTTTCCTGAGCGGTTTCCTTCCTCTCACGCATCTGAGTTAGGTTTCCTTTCCTGAGCGGTTTCCTTCCTCTCACGCATCTGAGTTAGGTTTCCTTTCCTGAGCGGTTTCCTTCCTCTCACGCATCTGAGTTAGGTTTCCTTTCCTGAGCGGTTTCCTTCCTCTCACGCATCTGAGTTAGGTTTCCTTTCCTGAGCGGTTTCCTTCCTCTCACGCATCTGAGTGAGGTTTACTTTCCTGGGCGGTTTCCTTCCTCTCACGCATCTGAGTGAGGTTTACTTTCCTGGGCGGTTTCCTTCCTCTCGCGCATCTGAGTTAGGACGGACGCGTCTATCTTTGTATTGTATACTGGGTGTATTGGTACACCATCCATAGTGTAATTAATAACTTCACCATGCTCAAAGGGACATTCAATGTCTGCCTTTGTTGTTTTTACCCATCTACCAATAGGTGCCCTTCTTTGTGAGGCAATGGAAAACCTCCCTGGTCTTTGTTGTTGAATTTGTGTTGGAAATTCACTGTTTGACCGAGGGACCTTACAGATAATTGTATGTGTGGTGGTACAGAGTTGAGGTAGTCATTCAAAAATCATGTTAACTGTACCTTTTAAGCCTCTAGTCAACAGAACTGTATCTCTTCTCATAGAGCAAGGTTGAGGTCAATTTCATTTAAATCCTGTCAATTCAGGAGATACACTGACAGTCACATTCAAATTATCTTCATCGCTTCTTATTGGAGAAACATTTTGACTTGGAATTTCATTTACTTTCTGAATTGACTGGAATTGAAATGGAATTGACCCTTAACCATGTCATATAGCATAGCTCCCTTAGATTTGATGCTACTGTGACTTTAATTTCCAGCATACAGTAAATATATATATATTTTCTTAAACCAAATAGAAAAAGTAGGAGCAGTAAGATTAGTTTCATATGTTTAATGCATTGTATGCTGCATGTTAAATCTATGCAAGTAACAGCAGGGATGCTAGGTCACGTGTGGAGAACAAGGATCATTATTTTTTATGTTTCTGCCCCTTCTATCTAACTATATCCAAGGGGGCCACAGATATTAAATTATTAAACAGGAATTCTCCCTCTGTAAAGTATCATCGAATAACTTAACATTTCTAGACTTCATGTACAAAAGCATTGTACTGCGTATACTGTAACGTATTCGGAATGAAACGTTCCACTGATGAAGTTTTCAATAAGTGTAATACTTTACAATAGGTAACACATTTACACGTGTAGGACCAGTTTCACAGACAGGGCGTCGATGAAGCCAGGAGTTCGGCCTTAATGTGTACTAGTTAAACTAGGACATTTAAGTATCTTTCATGAACGTGGCTTAAATTTGGCTTAGTTCGTTGGAGACTATGGAGTCATGGAGTAAGGTACATAAGTCTAAATGCTTAGTTCGTTGGAGACTATAGAGTCATGGAGTAAGGTAAATAAGTCTAAATGCTTAGTTCGTTGGAGACTATGGAGTCATGGAGTAAGGTACATAAGCCTAAATGCTTAGTTTGTTGGAGACTATGGAGTCATGGAGTAAGGTAAATAAGTCTAAATGCTTAGTTCGTTGGAGACTATGGAGTCATGGAGTAAGGTACATAAGCCTAAATGCTTAGTTCGTTGGAGACTATGGAGTCATGGAGTAAGGTACATAAGCCTAAATGCTTAGTTTGTTGGAGACTATGGAGTAAGGTAAATAAGTCTAAATGCTTAGTTCGTTGGAGACTATGGAGTAAGTAAGGTACATAAGCCTAAATGCTTAGTTCGTTGGAGACTATGGAGTAAGGTAAATAAGTCTAAATGCTTAGTTCGTTGGAGACTATGGAGTCATGGAGTAAGGTAAATAAGTCTAAATGCTTAGTTCGTTGGAGACTATGGAGTAAGGTAAATAAGTCTCAATGCTTAGTTCGTTGGAGACTATGGAGTTATGGAGTAAGGTATATAAGCCTAAATGCTTAGTTCGTTGGAGACTATGGAGTCATGGAGTAAGGTACATAAGCCTAAATGCTTAGTTCGTTGGAGACTATGGAGTAAGGTAAATAAGTCTAAATGCTTAGTTCGTTGGAGACTATGGAGTCATGGAGTAAGGTACATAAGTCTAAATGCTTAGTTCGTTGGAGACTATGGAGTCATGGAGTAAGGTAAGTAAGTCTAAATGAGAACACCTATGTTATGCCTGATTAGGTTATG
Organism: Oncorhynchus keta; assembly: GCF_023373465.1. Taxonomy (NCBI): domain Eukaryota; kingdom Metazoa; phylum Chordata; class Actinopteri; order Salmoniformes; family Salmonidae; genus Oncorhynchus; species Oncorhynchus keta. The sequence goes on along the minus strand of NC_068450.1, from coordinate 6,967,180 downwards.
TATGAGCACATTGCTGTTGGTTTCCTCTCTGAAACTGGGCAACAATGTTTGAAAAACTCTAAATTGGGAGTGTATACACCTTGAACATTGATGGAGAACCAGTTGTTATGGTTACGGTACTCCTCAGCATCAGGAGTTGATGGAGAACCAGTTGTTATGGTTACGGTACTCCTCAGCATCAGGAGTTGATGGAGAACCAGTTGTTATGGTTACGGTACTCCTCAGCATCAGGAGTTGATGGAGAACCAGTTGTTATGGTTACGGTACTCCTCAGCATCAGGAGATGATGGAGAACCAGTTGTTATGGTTACGGTACCCCTCAGCATCAGGAGTTGATGGAGAACCAGTTGTTATGGTTACGGTACCCCTCAGCATCAGGAGTTGATGGAGAACCAGTTGTTATGGTTATGGTACTCCTCAGCATCAGGAGTTGATGGAGAACCAGTTGTTATGGTTACGGTACCCCTCCGCATCAGGAGTTGATGGAGAACCAGTTGTTATGGTTACGGTACCCCTCAGCATCAGGAGTTGATGGAGAACCAGTTGTTATGGTTACGGTACCCCTCAGCATCAGGAGTTGATGGACACTTGATGGGAACATGACATCCATCTCACCAGCCAATCACTCCTGGGAAGTGTACCATATTCATAGAATTGCACTTTATAGTTGGCTTGGCCAGCAGCATCAGGAAACTAGATGTAAAGACTCCTCAGTTCACAAAATGGCCCCCTGCAGACTTTACAGTTGGCTTGGCCAGCAGCATCAGAAAACTAGATGTAAAGACTCCTCAGTTCACAAAATGGCCCCCTGCAGACTTTATAGTTGGCTTGGCCAGCAGCATCGGGAAACTAGATGTAAAGACTCCTCAGTTCACAAAATGGCCCCCTGCAGACTTTATAGTTGGCTTGGCCAGCAGCATCGGGAAACTAGATGTAAAGACTCCTCAGTTCACAAAATGGCCCCCTGCAGACTTTATAGTTGGCTTGGCCAGCAGCATCAGGAAACTAGATGTAAAGACTCCTCAGTTCACAAAATGGCCCCCTGCAGACTTTGAACTATTCTACACACAGTTGCGTCACTGGCACCACACAAATCACCAGTTTTACGATGAATGATTCCAGATGCCAAAAACCTCAAAGTGATCAGAACTTGGAGAGAATTGGATAATGACTATCCCCCTTTGAGACAGAGAGGAAATTCTAGGCTCAACCAAAGATATTATCTCCAATACATGTTCTTTGTACATACGAAAGTGGTCTCGAAAAGCTATTTCATCAAAGTATAGTTTAATGGATTACTCCTATACACAAGTACTAGTCTGGCTGGCCTCTGTAGAGCATGTTGGTCTTCAATTAGATATTACAAATAGTCCAGGCTCCCTCACAAACAGCACTGAAGCAGAAGTTAAACCTGCCTCTTTGAAAGATGAATTTAAGCTTTAATTTAGTCCTGGAGTAGCTCTAATCCTCCCTCTTGCAATCGACTTGGTTTAATCCAGAACAGGCTAAATCGATGACTATTTTAAGATAAGTCTGTGCAAGACTCTTTGAGATAAGACAGCTCAAAAAAGGCATTTTAGTCTGGGACGTTTTAGTCTGGGGCATTTTAGTCTTAATCCTTGTGTGTGAAACCGGCCCGTAACTTAAGGGTCAGTCCTAAAGCAACTGTATCCTATGGGGCAGCAGGGTAGCCTAGTGGTTAGAGTTTTGGACTAGTAGCCGGAAAGGTTGCAAGTTCAAATACCCCCAGCTGACAAGGTATCTGTTGTTCTGCCCCTGAACAAGGCAGTTAACCCACTGTTCCTAGACCAGTTAACCCACTGTTCCTAGACAAGTTAACCCACTGTTCCTAGACCAGTTAACCCACTGTTCCTAGACCAGTTAACCCACTGTTCCTAGACCAGTTAACCCACTGTTCCTAGACCAGTTAACCCACTGTTCCTAGACCAGTTAACCCACTGTTCCTAGACCAGTTAACCCACTGTTCCTAGACCAGTTAACCCACTGTTCCTAGACCAGTTAACCCACTGTTCCTAGACCAGTTAACCCACTGTTCCTAGACCAGTTAACCCACTGTTCCTAGACCAGTTAACCCACTGTTCCTAGACCAGTTAACCCACTGTTCCTAGACCAGTTAACCCACTGTTCCTAGACCAGTTAACCCACTGTTTCTAGACCAGTTAACCCACTGTTCCTAGACCAGTTAACCCACTGTTCCTAGACCAGTTAACCCACTGTTCCTAGACCAGTTAACCCACTGTTCCTAGACCAGTTAACCCACTGTTTCTAGACCAGTTAACCCACTGTACCTAGACCAGTTAACCCACTGTTCCTAGACCAGTTAACCCACTGTTCCTAGACCAGTTAACCCACTGTTCCTAGACCAGTTAACCCACTGTTCCTAGACCAGTTAACCCACTGTTCCTAGACCAGTTAACCCACTGTACCTAGACCAGTTAACCCACTGTTCCTAGACCAGTTAACCCACTGTTCCTAGACCAGTTAACCCATTGTTCCTAGACCAGTTAACCCACTGTTCCTAGACCAGTTAACCCACTGTTTCTAGACCAGTTAACCCACTGTTCCTAGACCAGTTAACCCACTGTTCCTAGACCAGTTAACCCACTGTTCCTAGACCAGTTAACCCACTGTTTCTAGACCAGTTAACCCACTGTTTCTAGACCAGTTAACCCACTGTTCCGAGACCAGTTAACCCACTGTTCCTAGACCAGTTAACCCACTGTTCCTAGACCAGTTAACCCACTGTTTCTAGACCAGTTAACCCACTGTTCCTAGACCAGTTAACCCACTGTTCCTAGACCAGTTAACCCACTGTTCCTAGACCAGTTAACCCACTGTTCCTAGACCAGTTAACCCACTGTTCCTAGACCAGTTAACCCACTGTTCCTAGACCAGTTAACCCACTGTTTCTAGACCAGTTAACCCACTGTTTCTAGACCAGTTAATCCACTGTTCCGAGACCAGTTAACCCACTGTTCCTAGACCAGTTAACCCACTGTTCCTAGACCAGTTAACCCACTGTTTCTAGACCTGTTAACCCACTGTTCCTAGACCAGTTAACCCACTGTTCCTAGACCAGTTAACCCACTGTTCCTAGACCAGTTAACCCACTGTTCCTAGACCAGTTAACCCACTGTTCCTAGACCAGTTAACCCACTGTTTCTAGACCAGTTAACCCACTGTTCCTAGACCAGTTAACCCACTGTTCCTAGACCAGTTAACCCACTGTTCCTAGACCAGTTAACCCACTGTTCCTAGACCAGTTAACCCACTGTTCCTAGACCAGTTAACCCACTGTTCCTAGACCAGTTAACCCACTGTTCCTAGACCAGTTAACCCACTGTTCCTAGACCAGTTAACCCACTGTTCCTAGACCAGTTAACCCACTGTTTCTAGACCAGTTAACCCACTGTTCCTAGACCAGTTAACCCACTGTTCCTAGACCAGTTAACCCACTGTTCCTAGACCAGTTAACCCACTGTTCCTAGACCAGTTAACCCACTGTTCCTAGACCAGTTAACCCACTGTTTCTAGACCAGTTAACCCACTGTTCCTAGACCAGTTAACCCACTGTTCCTAGACCAGTTAACCCACTGTTCCTAGACCAGTTAACCCACTGTTCCTAGACCAGTTAACCCACTGTTCCTAGACCAGTTAACCCACTGTTCCTAGACCAGTTAACCCACTGTTCCTAGACCAGTTAACCCATTGTTCCTAGACCAGTTAACCCACTGTTCCTAGACCAGTTAACCCACTGTTCCTAGACCAGTTAACCCACTGTTCCTAGACCAGTTAACCCACTGTTTCTAGGCCGTCATTGAAAATAAGAATTTGTTCTTAACTGACTTGCCTCGTAAAATAAAGGTAAATACTGATCTGATTTTCCTAAATAAAAAGGATGTATTTTTTTTGTCCGCGGGAGACGTCTTAACCACGAGATCAGGATACGTTGTTACCCCAAGTGGTCTTAGCTACAACACTAATTGATGAGATCTAATTATCAAAGGGCTACACTACAAGCCTCCTTGAATAAATATATTCTGCACTGACCTATTCAAAAGTGATGTTTCTATAAAGTTATGTTTTCTTCACTGACTTTTATTTCACCTATATTGATTTGTATATGTATTTATTATGGATCCCCATTAGCTGCTGGCAAAGCAGCAGCTACTCTTCCCGGGGTCCAGCAAAATTAGGACAGTTTGTACAGTTAATACAAAATTGATACAGCTAAGTCAATCTTAGATGTTAAGTCCCCTCCCTATTTGAGCGGTTCTGAGAAGCCCCACCTGTCTGCTCTTCTCCACCACTCTGTCAGTGGACCTGACTTCAAGTGTCAGGTTTCACACCCCACTTTTGTGTAGGGAGAGACATGTCACCTTTTCTGGCCTTTCCTTCTGGTCCTACGTATGGGTGGTCCTTCTGTAGCTCAGTTGGTAGAGCATGGCGCTTGTAACGCCAGGGTAGTGGGTTCGATTCCCGGGACCACCCATACGTAGAATGTATGTACACATGACTGTAAGTCGCTTTGGATAAAAGCGTCTGCTAAATGGCATATTATTTATATTATTATTTATTTCCTAACAGAACCCAGCCCGGGAGACTACATATGAAAGGTGACAGTCTGGTAAATCCAGAAATCGGCGTTTCATCCTGCTGTGATTCGCCGCCGAATTTAGAGCTCTCAATATGAAAAGATACTAAATCATTTTGTAGATTTGAAATTCGATCACTTGACCAAGAGGGACGAAAATCTACACAACACTAAACAATACATTAATTGGAGTATAACAGTGACAAATGGTGCCCACAAACTGTTAGGACCTACATAAAGCTGTCCAAACAACAGAGTCCCAACGACAGTCCCAACACCATACCACTGCTACACCTGGCTATTAGCAGAGCCTTGTCTTGCAGCGAAACAGTTAATTCAGCCTCATTTACTGCCTTTAAAAAAACATAGCTGATATGGCTGAGTTGCTAAAACAAATGTGGTTTCTACCTACAATTGAGACAAACTATGGCATAATGGGACAACGAGCGGATAAGAGGCAAGCCATCATTTCGAAAAAGTAATTTAGGAGCGAGCTCGGACAGACATAGTCAATATAACTATTTGTTCAGCCGTTCTTACAGTATTCTCCCTGTACAGGAAGTCAGAACCGCAGGATAAATATAGGGGCCATATAAGCAGACAATGAAAGCTCTTATAATATTCAATGATGACATTTCTCTAAAACAGGCTATAGGCTACATGTGCCTCACCAAGTCAGAACAGTAGGCTAAATGATGAGGGGAAATGGGCCAAATGATTAGGGTGAGGCACCTGGGCTACTAACAGCTTACTACACAACATACACTTAGTATTACTTTCTTAGCTACAGTTTACACATCTCCCTGGCATATTACATCCTTTATGCAGCAGCATACAATACATTTTTGGACTCACCTTGTTGTGCTGGGCTCAGTTGAACAGGAAGGTGGCGCAGTGGTCCTTCGTGGGCAAATGTTGTCATCAAAGTCTGGCATTCTCTGGAAAAAAAACAAGGTCAAATCATGATGTTGGAGCTCTAGAAAGAGGCCCGAGTTGGATGATTGTTTAAAACTTTCCCAGTAGAAGCTCGTTTTTTTCCGAGTTCCCAGTTGTCTTGAACTCACTGAAGTCTAAGATTTCACAGTTCTGAGTTCACAGTTATCTTGAACTCACTGAAGTCTAAGATTTCACAGTTCAGAGTTCCCAGTTGTCTTGAACTCACTGAAGTCTAAGATTTCACAGTTCTGAGTTCCCAGTTGTCTTGAACTCACTGAAGTCTAAGATGTCCCAGTTCTGAGTTCCCAGTTGTCTTGAACTCACTGAAGTCTAAGATGTCCCAGTTCTGAGTTCCCAGTTGTCTTGAACTCACTGAAGTCTAAGATTTCCCAGTTCTGAGTTCACAGTTATCTTGAACTCACTGAAGTCTAAGATTTCACAGTTCAGAGTTCCCAGTTGTCTTGAACTCACTGAAGTCTAAGATTTCACAGTTCTGAGTTCCCAGTTGTCTTGAACTCACTGAAGTCTAAGATTTCACAGTTCTGAGTTTCCAGGTGTTCTGAAAGTGGCAGAAGTCATGCTGGATTGACAGCATGGCCAATGTTGAATGTTTATCCTTTTAAGCTTGGAGAAGAGACCCTTAAACCCAGACTTGGACGACACACCCACTCCACAGAATAGCAGGTTAGTGATGGCTTTGCAATGCTTGCAGTTAGCCATGGATTCCTTCCAAACCACTCTTTGATGAATTTGCGATTTCCAACTTGTTGTGTAATGTTTATGCCCAATGTCAGATGAGCACCAATACATTTTATCTATAATTTCTCTTCATAATTCCTCTTCATATGACAAGGATGGAAAAGGATTTGCCAGTATATTGTTGACTTGAATCATGATGATGATTGCTAGCATGCTAGCTAAGATTTTGAAAGTATGATGTTGACATGGTCAGTCCAATCAAAGCTACTGTAGATATAACGTGATATGACGTAATTTTTATCTGTGGCCAATAACCTTGAGCCTTTTTGGATGGGCACTTCTAATGTAACTCTATGGCAGCACCCAATGGGCTTGAATTTTCTTCCTGTAGAATTTATGGTGACGTAGTGTCCCTATGAGTGACAGAACACTGAGGCAATCACAGCGCAACTAGACAACATTACCATCCCCTAAGCTCCGTATTTTCCACTGGCTGCCCCACCACCACAGAAAGCACTGAGCTGGGCTGAAACATTTGCATTTTGGAGCTGCCTTGACTAAAGAAAGCACAGAGCTGGGCTGAAACATTTGCATTTTGGAGCTGCCTTGACTAAAGAAAGCACTGAGCTGGGCTGAAACACCTGCATTTTGGAGCTGCCTTGACTAAAGAAAGCACTGAGCTGGGCTGAAACACATGCATTTTGGAGCTGCCTTGACTAAAGAAAGCACTGAGCTGGGCTGAAACACATGCATTTTGGAGCTGCCTTGACTAAAGAAAGCACTGA
>NC_068450.1:6917645-6952645 GCF_023373465.1 Oncorhynchus keta | reverse complement strand
TAAATACACTGGTACAGAGAGACAGGAAACACAGGGATAAATACACTGGTACAGAGAGACAGGAAACACAGGGATAAATACACTGGTACAGAGAGACAGGAAACACAGGGATAAATACACTGGTACAGAGAGACAGGAAACACAGGGATAAATACACTGGGGTAATAAGCAACAGCCGGAGGGGGTGGAGACAATCCCAGGGACAGGTGAAACAGACCAGGGCGTGACATTGTTAAATAATGGGGTGGGGATGATAAAGACGGTGATATAAAATAAAATCAGGGACAATTGGTATGTTAACCGTTTATTTGATTTATTTTGCAGATGAAACACGTGAGACACAATAGACTCAAATCAATTAAAAACTCAAATCAAATAAAAGCAAATTATATATTTTTTGCTTTCTTTCTCTGTTATTAACATTGCAAATATTTATTTTGCTATACAGGTACAAATATAGCATGACTCTTTATTCATGATAGTCATTCATTTTCTTTAGTGTAACCAAACACCAGAGACTTGCATTAAGTGAGACAGTGAGGGAGAGAAATAGAGAGATGGTGAGAGAGAGAGAATGTCATGATTTGCTTCTTTACATTTTAAATATCTTGATTGTACAAAAATGCAAATGGATTCTTCAGCATATGGTGTACTATTTTTCAATGTGCATCTTCCATTTTGGTATTTGAGCAGAATTCAAATGAAAGGTTTTGAAGCGAAAAGGGACAAATTGTAATAATCAAATTGGATGTAAAAAAATATATTAAAAAATGCCTGCTCTCTCTCAAAGATGAATAACAACAGTAGATAGAATTTATTAGTAAACAGAAACATTGTTTTTATTTGCAATTATGGTCTCTAACTGCATTGGTATACAGGGACGGCTTTATGTTGAGTAAATAAGCTTCTGCAACAATTACATATCCAAAGTTTCAAAAACAAAAGTAAATCATTTCATACATATAAAAAACGAAAAGTAGTTATTGAGGTTGTTTTTTTGCTGTGTGTCTGTGTGTATAAACATACTTTTCTTAAAAATAACAATTGAATCTATACTATTTTGTTGTGCAATAGAACCCTGGATATAAAAATACCTAATCTTGACTAAATGCATTTTAACAGAATGCAATACAACAATGTGACTAAACACGTGAGGCACTATTGGTATGAATTTGGTGAGATTTATGCTCAATACATTTTGACTATGTACAAAAGACAATACTTAATATTACAATACAGATTCATCTTATTTACAGTTAAATTGAAGTATGAACAATGTCATGTAATAAGTAAAATGTGTGGAGAAAAGTCCTAAGGGAATAAAACACATGTAATGTTACATTGAGATGAGATGTGAACTCATCTGGCAAGTTTTACATTCTTGAGCAGATAGGGCTGTTGTGTACATGGAGAAGATAATTGGGTAGTATACAGGAGAGTTTATAATTAGCCTCAACAATTCATTCATTTCTTTGGTGACATGGAAAAGTCAAGTTTTGGGAAATGGAAACCACCTCTAGACCCACTGTCGCTGCTGGAAGACGAGGCGATTCTCGACTTTTTAGAGGGGAGAGATACACCACCACTTCCTTCTACTCTCTCTTCATTGTCTTCACCCAGTGTCACTTCATATGAGCCCGTCGACTTTGAGCCAAAACCACCAAAGGTGCCAAACTTTGACTTGCTCTTCTTTCCTTTCACCTTGGCCCCCCCAACATCAACAGAGATGTCGCCACCCTCGGCACTTAAGTGACTTGAGGGGGAAGACACAGCCAGATCTCCCTCGTCACTCGCCACAGAGGAAGACCGATGCCTTGATTTCTTAAAAAGATCCAGTGAGGCTGACTTGCTCTTAGGGGACACACTATGCCCAGATCCTCCCTCTACAGACAACTTGCCACTTACTAACTCCCCATGACTTAAACTCAACTCTTTGGAGCCCTTAACGCCGCCACCGGCTCCCAGTTCTGCGTCCGGCCCCTGAAAGCTAATATCTGCTGCACTACCTCCCTTTGCTTTTGACTTGCCAAAACCGAACCTTGGCATCTTCACATTCACTTTACCACCACTGTTCTTCACGTCTGGGCCGTGCAACTCCAGGCTCGGAGAACTAACTCTACCAATAACCGAAGGAGTCTGCACATCAACCTTCTCACCCCCCACTGCTAACCCTGCTCCTGCCCCTGCTTCTAACTCTGCATCAACATCTACTCCCATCTCTGGTCCATGGTACTTTGGAACACTGATTTTGGGGAATGATACGTGTCCCTCTGGGAAATGTAGTCCACTGAATCCTGAAACATTTGAGTCTACTTCTACTCCTCCTCCGATATCTGTCGTAGGACCTTTAAAACCTCCTGAGAGGCTTGCCTCTCCTTTCAGATTTTGCCCGTTCACATTTACGTCAACATCAGAGACATTCACCTGGGGCACTTTGATTTTCATCCCTGGAAATTTCATGTTAGACTTAGTTTTTACATCTGGGACTTCCACGTTTACATCTGGGCCCCCAATGTTGGCTTGTAGACTCCCAGATGACAAGTCACCTTTAACTTTGGAAGATTTTACATCAAATTCCACATCGGGGAAATGAAGTCTTCCAAAGAAAGGTTTCTTTACTTTTGCTCCTTTCAGGTGAAGCTCAGGAGAGTCAACATCTAAATCTACACCTGATGTTTCAAGGTCAATATCGACATCAGGTTTCTTTGCTTTCCCTTTGATTTTGGGCAGTTTGAATTTGCCTTTCTTTCCTTTGACATGAATGTCAACATCAGGGGCTTCTAGACTACTGTCAACCTCTGGCAAATGAACATCTAATTTGGGGCTCTTTCCTCCCATATGGATCTTTGGTGCATTGAATTTAGGTCCTTTGATATTTGCATCCCCTTGGTTAAGGTCAACCTCAGGTGCTTTCACGTCAATCGTTCTGTGAGAAATATTCAGTTCAGGACCTTCAACTTCTGGGGACTTAATACCAAACATGGGACCTTTGAACTTTGGAAACTTGATGTCTGGTTTTTCAAAACTGAAACTGGGACTTCCCATATCAAGGGAACCACCTGACAACTTTGCATCAGGACCTCTGATGTCGAGATCTGTACGTGAAATGTCAACACTAGGTACCATGATGTCAATATCAGCTTGAGGTAGGTTAAGATCCACATCTGGACCCTCCAGTTTAGGTCCTCTGAATCCAAATGATGGCATCTTCATCTTTGGCATCTTAAATCCTCCTGAACCTTCAATGTCAACATCTGGACCTTCAATGTCTACTTTGGGTGCTTTAAGTTCTCCTGACATATCAACATCTCCCTTCATCTTTGGACCTTTCAGGTTGAAGTCCACATCAGGCATGGAGATCTTTGGTCCTGACATTGACGGCATCTTGAATTTCGGCCCTTTGATTTTACCATCAGGGCCTTCAATGTCAAGTTCTGGACCTTTGATGTCAACGTTGGGGCCCTTAATATCAATGTCAGCTTTAGGAAGGTTGATATCAACATCTGGCCCCTCCAGTTTGGGTCCTTTGAATCCAAATGATGGCATCTTCATCTTTGGCATCTTAAATCCTCCTGAACCTTCAATGTCAACATCTGGACCTTCAATGTCTACTTTGGGTGCTTTGAGGTCTCCTTCGATCTTGGGGACTGACACATCAAAATCTCCCTTTACCTTTGGACCTTTCAGGTTGAAATCCATATCTGGCATTGATATCTTTGGGCCTGACATTGAAGGCATCTTGAATTTTGGCCCTCTGATTTTACCATCATACCCTTCAATGTCAATTTCTGGACCTTCAACATTAATGTCAGCTTTAGGTAGGTTGAGATCGACATCCGGACCCTCCAGGTTAGGTCCTTTGAATCCAAAGGATGGCATTTTCATCTTTGGCATCTTAAATCCTCCTGAACCTTCAATGTCAACATCTGGACCTTCAATGTCTACTTTGGGTGCTTTGAGGTCTCCTTCTATCTTGGGCCCTGACACATCGAAATCTCCTTTCATCTTTGAACCTTTCAGGTTGAAGTCCACATCAGGCATGGAGATCTTTGGTCCTGACATTGACGGCATCTTGAATTTCGGCCCTTTGGTTTTACCATCTGGGCCTTCAATGTCCAGTTCTGGACCTTTGATGTCAACGTTGGGGCCCTTAATATCAATGTCAGCTTTAGGAAGGTTGATATCAACATCTGGCCCCTCCAGTTTGGGTCCTTTGAATCCAAATGATGGCATCTTCATCTTTGGCATCTTAAATCCTCCTGAACCTTCAATGTCAACATCTGGACCTTCAATGTCTACTTTGGGTGCTTTGAGGTCTCCTTCGATCTTGGGGACTGACACATCAAAATCTCCCTTTACCTTTGGACCTTTCAGGTTGAAATCCATATCTGGCATTGATATCTTTGGTCCTGACATTGAAGGCATCTTGAATTTTGGCCCTCTGATTTTACCATCATACCCTTCAATGTCAATTTCTGGACCTTCAACATTAATGTCAGCTTTAGGTAGGTTGAGATCGACATCCGGACCCTCCAGGTTAGGTCCTTTGAATCCAAAGGATGGCATTTTCATCTTTGGCATCTTAAATCCTCCTGAACCTTCAATGTCAACATCTGGACCTTCAATGTCTACTTTGGGTGCTTTGAGGTCTCCTTCTATCTTGGGCCCTGACACATCGAAATCTCCTTTCATCTTTGGACCTTTCAGGTTGAAGTCCACATCAGGCATGGAGATCTTTGGTCCTGACATTGACGGCATCTTGAATTTCGGCCCTTTGGTTTTACCATCTGGGCCTTCAATGTCCAGTTCTGGACCTTTGATGTCAACGTTGGGGCCCTTAATATCAATGTCAGCTTTAGGAAGGTTGATATCAACATCTGGCCCCTCCAGTTTGGGTCCTTTGAATCCAAATGATGGCATCTTCATCTTTGGCATCTTAAATCCTCCTGAACCTTCAATGTCAACATCTGGACCTTCAATGTCTACTTTGGGTGCTTTGAGGTCTCCTGACATATCAACATCTCCCTTCATCTTTGGACCTTTCAGGTTGAAGTCCATGTCAGGCATGGAAATATTTGGTCCTGATATGGAAGGCATCTTGAATTTCGGCCCTTTTATTTTACCATCTGGGCCTTCAATGTCCAGTTCTGGACCTTTGATGTCAACGTTGGGGCCCTTAATATCAATGTCAGCTTTAGGAAGGTTGATATCAACATCTGGCCCCTCCAGTTTGGGTCCTTTGAATCCAAATGATGGCATCTTCATCTTTGGCATCTTAAATCCTCCTGAACCTTCAATGTCAACATCTGGACCTTCAATGTCTACTTTGGGTGCTTTGAGGTCTCCTTCGATCTTGGGGACTGACACATCAAAATCTCCCTTTACCTTTGGACCTTTCAGGTTGAAATCCATATCTGGCATTGATATCTTTGGTCCTGACATTGAAGGCATCTTGAATTTTGGCCCTCTGATTTTACCATCATACCCTTCAATGTCAATTTCTGGACCTTCAACATTAATGTCAGCTTTAGGTAGGTTGAGATCGACATCCGGACCCTCCAGGTTAGGTCCTTTGAATCCAAATGATGGCATTTTCATCTTTGGCATCTTAAATCCTCCTGAACCTTCAATGTCAACATCTGGACCTTTAATGTCTACTTTGGGCGATTTGATGTCTATATCAGCTGTTGGCAGGTTAACATCAACATCTGGACCCTCCAATTTAGGACCTTTGAATCCAAATGATGGCATCTTCATCTTTGGCATCTTAAATCCTCCTGAACCTTCAATGTCAACATCTGGACCTTCAATGTCTACTTTGGGTGCTTTGAGTTCTCCTTCAATCATTGGCACAGACATGTCCACATCTCCCTTCATTTTTGGACTTTTCAGGTCAAAGTCCATATCAGGCATAGAGATCTTTGGTCCTGATATTGATGGCATCTTGAAATTTGGGCCCTTGATTTTGCCATCAGGGCATTCAATGTCAATTTCCGGAACTTTAATGTCAACACTGGGTGCCTTAATGCCGACATCAGATTTAGGTATGTTAATATCTATATCTGGTATCTCTACTTTCGGGCTTCTGAATCCAAATTTTGGCATTTTGAATTTGGATCCTTTGACCTTAGGGCTGGTAGCCCCAACATCAAGCTCAAGGTCTGAAACACTACCTTTTGGTCCTTTGACATTAATATCTACTTTTGCTAGATTTACATCAACCTCAGGAGACTTGACTTTTGGCCCTCCGAATCCAAACTTTGGCATTTTGAACTTAGACTTCTTTGGTGTAATGTCAGGACTCTCAATTGAGATATCCAATCCCTCAAATTCAGCTTTGGGTGTACTGATTTCTCCCTCAACTCCCCCCTTGAACTTTGGACCTTTGAGATTGAAATCAATATCAGGCATCGACATTTTGGGGCCAGAAATAGAGGGCATCTTCATCTTTGGCATCTTAAATCCTCCTGAACCTTCAATGTCAACATCTGGCCCTTCAAAATCAACTTTGGGTGATTTCAGGTCACCTTCAATCATTGGCACAGACATGTCCACGTCTCCCTTCATTTTTGGACCTTTCAGATTGAAGTCCACATCAGGCATGGAGATCTTCGGTCCTGATATTGATGGCATCTTGAATTTCGGCCCTTTGATTTTACCATCAGGACCTTCAATGTCAAGATCTGGACCTTCAATGTCTACTTTGGGTGCTTTAAGTTCTCCTGACATATCAACATCTCCCTTCATCTTTGGACCTTTCAGATTGAAGTCCATATCAGGCATGGAGATCTTCGGTCCTGATATTGATGGCATCTTGAATTTTGGTCCTTTGATTTTTCCATCTGGACCTTCAATGTCAAGATCTGGACCTTCAATGTCTACTTTTGGTGCTTTGATGTCTATATCAACTTTTGGTAGGTTAACATCAACATCTGGACCCTCCAATTTATGACCTTTTAATCCAAATGATGGCATCTTCATCTTTGGCATCTTAAATCCTCCTGAACCTTCAATGTCAAGTTCTGGACCTTTAATGTCCACTTTGGGCGATTTGATGTCTATATCAGCTGTTGGCAGGTTAACATCAACATCTGGACCCTCCAATTTAGGACCTTTGAATCCAAATGATGGCATCTTCATCTTTGGCATCTTAAATCCTCCTGAACCTTCAATGTCAAGATCTGGCCCATCTATGTCTACTTTGGGTGCTTTGAGGTCTCCTTCTATCTTGGGCCCTGACACATCGAAATCTCCCTTCATCTTTGGACCTTTTAGGTTGAAATCCACATCAGGCATGGAGATCTTCGGTCCTGAAATTGATGGCATCTTGAATTTTGGCCCTTTGATTTTTCCATCTGGCCCTTCAATGTCAAGATCTGGAAATTCAATGTCTACTTTGGGTGCTTTAAGTTCTCCTGACATATCAACATCTCCCTTCATCTTGGGACCTTTCAGATTGAAGTCCATATCAGGCATGGAGATCTTCGGTCCTGAAATTGATGGCATCTTGAATTTTGGCCCTTTGATTTTTCCATCTGGACCTTCAATTTCAAGATCTGGACCTTCAATGTCTAATTTGGGTGCTTTAAGTTCTCCTGACATATCAACATCTCCCTTCATCTTTGGACCTTTCAGATTGAAGTCCACATCAGGCATGGAGATCTTTGCTCCTGACATTGACGGCATCTTGAATTTCGGCCCTTTGATTTTACCATCAGGGCCTTCAATGTCAAGTTCTGGACCTTTAATGTCCACTTTTGGCGCTTTGATGTCTATATCAGCTTTTGGTAGGTTAACATCAACATCTGGACCCTCCAATTTAGGACCTTTGAATCCAAATGATGGCATCTTCATCTTTGGCATCTTAAATCCTCCTGAACCTTCAATGTCAAGTTCTGGACCTTTAATGTCCACTTTGGGCGATTTGATGTCTATATCAGCTGTTGGCAGGTTAACATCAACATCTGGACCCTCCAATTTAGGACCTTTGAATCCAAATGATGGCATCTTCATCTTTGGCATCTTAAATCCTCCTGAACCTTCAATGTCAAGATCTGGACCTTCAATGTCTACTTTGGGTGCTTTGAGGTCTCCTTCTATCTTGGGCCCTGACACATCGAAATCTCCTTTCATCTTTGGACCTTTCAGATTGAAGTCCACATCGGGCATGGAGATCTTCGGTCCTGAAATTGATGGCATCTTGAATTTTGGCCCTTTGATTTTTCCATCTGGACCTTCAATTTCAAGATCTGGACCTTCAATGTCTACTTTGGGTGCTTTAAGTTCTCCTGACATATCAACATCTCCCTTCATCTTGGGACCTTTCAGATTGAAGTCCACATCAGGCATGGAGATCTTTGGTCCTGACATTGACGGCATCTTGAATTTCGGCCCTTTGATTTTACCATCAGGGCCTTCAATGTCAAGTTCTGGACCTTTAATGTCCACTTTTGGCGCTTTGATGTCTATATCAGCTTTTGGTAGGTTAACATCAACATCTGGACCCTCCAATCTAGGACCTTTGAATCCGAAAGACGGCATCTTCATCTTTGGCATCTTAAATCCTCCTGAACCTTCAATGTCAAGTTCTGGACCTTTAATGTCCACTTTGGGCGATTTGATGTCTATATCAGCTTTTGGTAGGTTAACATCAACATCTGGACCCTCCAATTTAGGACCTTTGAATCCAAATGATGGCATCTTCATCTTTGGCATCTTAAATCCTCCTGAACCTTCAATGTCAAGATCTGGCCCCTCTATGTCTATTTTGGGTGCTTTGAGGTCTCCTTCTATCTTGGGCCCTGACACGTCGAAATCTCCTTTCATCTTTGGACCTTTCAGATTGAAGTCCACATCGGGCATGGAGATCTTCGGTCCTGAAATTGATGGCATCTTGAATTTTGGCCCTTTGATTTTTCCATCTGGACCTTCAATGTCAAGATCTGGACCTTCAATGTCTACTTTGGGTGCTTTAAGTTCTCCTGACATATCAACATCCCCTTCAACTTGGGACCTTTCAGATTGAAGTCCACATCAGGCATGGAGATCTTTGGTCCTGACATTGAAGGCATCTTGAATTTCGGCCCTTTGATTTTACCATCAGGGCCTTCAATGTCAAGTTCTGGACCTTTAATGTCCACTTTTGGCGCTTTGATGTCTATATCAGCTTTTGGTAGGTTAACATCAACATCTGGACCCTCCAATTTAGGACCTTTGAATCCAAATGATGGCATCTTCATCTTTGGCATCTTAAATCCTCCTGAACCTTCAATGTCAAGATCTGGACCTTCAATGTCTACTTTGGGTGCTTTGAGGTCTCCTTCTATCTTGGGCCCTGACACGTCGAAATCTCCTTTCATCTTTGGACCTTTCAGATTGAAGTCCACATCGGGCATGGAGATCTTCGGTCCTGAAATTGATGGCATCTTGAATTTTGGCCCTTTGATTTTTCCATCTGGACCTTCAATTTCAAGATCTGGACCTTCAATGTCTACTTTGGGTGCTTTAAGTTCTCCTGACATATCAACATCTCCCTTCATCTTGGGACCTTTCAGATTGAAGTCCACATCAGGCATGGAGATCTTTGGTCCTGACATTGACGGCATCTTGAATTTCGGCCCTTTGATTTTACCATCAGGGCCTTCAATGTCAAGTTCTGGACCTTTAATGTCCACTTTTGGCGCTTTGATGTCTATATCAGCTTTTGGTAGGTTAACATCAACATCTGGACCCTCCAATTTAGGACCTTTGAATCCAAATGATGGCATCTTCATCTTTGGCATCTTAAATCCTCCTGAACCTTCAATGTCAAGTTCTGGACCTTTAATGTCCACTTTGGGCGATTTGATGTCTATATCAGCTGTTGGCAGGTTAACATCAACATCTGGACCCTCCAATTTAGGACCTTTGAATCCAAATGATGGCATCTTCATCTTTGGCATCTTAAATCCTCCTGAACCTTCAATGTCAAGACCTGGCCCCTCAATGTCTACTTTGGGTGCTTTGAGGTCTCCTTCTATCTTGGGCCCTGACACGTCGAAATCTCCTTTCATCCTTGGACCTTTCAGATTGAAGTCCACATCGGGCATGGAGATCTTCGGTCCTGAAATTGATGGCATCTTGAATTTTGGCCCTTTGATTTTTCCATCTGGCCCTTCAATGTCAAGATCTGGACCTTCAATGTCTACTTTGGGTGCTTTAAGTTCTCCTGACATATCAACATCTCCCTTCATCTTGGGACCTTTCAGATTGAAGTCCATATCAGGCATGGAGATCTTCGGTCCTGATATTGATGGCATCTTGAATTTTGGTCTTTCGATTTTTCCATCTGGACCTTCAATGTCAAGATCTGGACCTTCAATGTCTACTTTTGGTGCTTTGATGTCTATATCAGCTTTTGGTAGGTTAACATCAACATCTGGACCCTCCAATTTAGGACCTTTGAATCCAAATGATGGCATCTTCATCTTTGGCATCTTAAATCCTCCTGAACCTTCAATGTCAAGATCTGGACCTTCAATGTCTACTTTGGGTGCTTTGAGGTCTCCTTCTATCTTGGGCCCTGACACGTCGAAATCTCCTTTCATCTTTGGACCTTTCAGATTGAAGTCCACATCGGGCATGGAGATCTTCGGTCCTGAAATTGATGGCATCTTGAATTTTGGCCCTTTGATTTTTCCATCTGGACCTTCAATTTCAAGATCTGGGCCTTCAATGTCTACTTTGGGTGCTTTAAGTTCTCCTGACATATCAACATCTCCCTTCATCTTGGGACCTTTCAGATTGAAGTCCACATCAGGCATGGAGATCTTTGGTCCTGACATTGACGGCATCTTGAATTTCGGCCCTTTGATTTTACCATTAGGGCCTTCAATGTCAAGTTCTGGACCTTTAATGTCCACTTTTGGCGCTTTGATGTCTATATCAGCTTTTGGTAGGTTAACATCAACATCTGGACCCTCCAATTTAGGACCTTTGAATCCAAATGATGGCATCTTCATCTTTGGCATCTTAAATCCTCCTGAACCTTCAATGTCAACATCTGGACCTTCAATGTCTACTTTGGGTGCTTTGAGGTCTCCTTCTATCTTGGGCCCTGACACATCGAAATCTCCTTTCATCTTTGGACCTTTCAGATTGAAGTCCACATCGGGCATGGAGATCTTCGGTCCTGAAATTGATGGCATCTTGAATTTTGGCCCTTTGATTTTTCCATCTGGACCTTCAATTTCAAGATCTGGACCTTCAATGTCTACTTTGGGTGCTTTAAGTTCTCCTGACATATCAACATCTCCCTTCATCTTGGGACCTTTCAGATTGAAGTCCACATCAGGCATGGAGATCTTTGGTCCTGACATTGACGGCATCTTGAATTTCGGCCCTTTGATTTTACCATCAGGGCCTTCAATGTCAAGTTCTGGACCTTTAATGTCCACTTTTGGCGCTTTGATGTCTATATCAGCTTTTGGTAGGTTAACATCAACATCTGGACCCTCCAATTTAGGACCTTTGAATCCGAAAGACGGCATCTTCATCTTTGGCATCTTAAATCCTCCTGAACCTTCAATGTCAAGTTCTGGACCTTTAATGTCCACTTTGGGCGATTTGATGTCTATATCAGCTTTTGGTAGGTTAACATCAACATCTGGACCCTCCAATTTAGGACCTTTGAATCCAAATGATGGCATCTTCATCTTTGGCATCTTAAATCCTCCTGAACCTTCAATGTCAAGATCTGGCCCCTCTATGTCTACTTTGGGTGCTTTGAGGTCTCCTTCTATCTTGGGCCCTGACACGTCGAAATCTCCTTTCATCTTTGGACCTTTCAGATTGAAGTCCACATCGGGCATGGAGATCTTCGGTCCTGAAATTGATGGCATCTTGAATTTTGGCCCTTTGATTTTTCCATCTGGACCTTCAATGTCAAGATCTGGACCTTCAATGTCTACTTTGGGTGCTTTAAGTTCTCCTGACATATCAACATCTCCCTTCAACTTGGGACCTTTCAGATTGAAGTCCACATCAGGCATGGAGATCTTTGGTCCTGACATTGAAGGCATCTTGAATTTCGGCCCTTTGATTTTACCATCAGGGCCTTCAATGTCAAGTTCTGGACCTTTAATGTCCACTTTTGGCACTTTGATGTCTATATCAGCTTTTGGTAGGTTAACATCAACATCTGGACCCTCCAATTTAGGACCTTTGAATCCAAATGATGGCATCTTCATCTTTGGCATCTTAAATCCTCCTGAACCTTCAATGTCAACATCTGGACCTTCAATGTCTACTTTGGGTGCTTTGAGGTCTCCTTCTATCTTGGGCCCTGACACGTCGAAATCTCCTTTCATCTTTGGACCTTTCAGATTGAAGTCCACATCGGGCATGGAGATCTTCGGTCCTGAAATTGATGGCATCTTGAATTTTGGCCCTTTGATTTTTCCATCTGGACCTTCAATTTCAAGATCTGGACCTTCAATGTCTACTTTGGGTGCTTTAAGTTCTCCTGACATATCAACATCTCCCTTCATCTTGGGACCTTTCAGATTGAAGTCTACATCAGGCATGGAGATCTTTGGTCCTGACATTGACGGCATCTTGAATTTCGGCCCTTTGATTTTACCATCAGGGCCTTCAATGTCAAGTTCTGGACCTTTAATGTCCACTTTTGGCGCTTTGATGTCTATATCAGCTTTTGGTAGGTTAACATCAACATCTGGACCCTCCAATTTAGGACCTTTGAATCCAAATGATGGCATCTTCATCTTTGGCATCTTAAATCCTCCTGAACCTTCAATGTCAACATCTGGACCTTCAATGTCTACTTTGGGTGCTTTGAGGTCTCCTTCTATCTTGGGCCCTGACACATCGAAATCTCCTTTCATCTTTGGACCTTTCAGATTGAAGTCCACATCGGGCATGGAGATCTTCGGTCCTGAAATTGATGGCATCTTGAATTTTGGCCCTTTGATTTTTCCATCTGGACCTTCAATTTCAAGATCTGGACCTTCAATGTCTACTTTGGGTGCTTTAAGTTCTCCTGACATATCAACATCTCCCTTCATCTTGGGACCTTTCAGATTGAAGTCCACATCAGGCATGGAGATCTTTGGTCCTGACATTGACGGCATCTTGAATTTCGTCCCTTTGATTTTACCATCAGGGCCTTCAATGTCAAGTTCTGGACCTTTAATGTCCACTTTTGGCGCTTTGATGTCTATATCAGCTTTTGGTAGGTTAACATCAACATCTGGACCCTCCAATTTAGGACCTTTGAATCCGAAAGACGGCATCTTCATCTTTGGCATCTTAAATCCTCCTGAACCTTCAATGTCAAGTTCTGGACCTTTAATGTCCACTTTGGGCGATTTGATGTCTATATCAGCTTTTGGTAGGTTAACATCAACATCTGGACCCTCCAATTTAGGACCTTTGAATCCAAATGATGGCATCTTCATCTTTGGCATCTTAAATCCTCCTGAACCTTCAATGTCAAGATCTGGCCCCTCTATGTCTACTTTGGGTGCTTTGAGGTCTCCTTCTATCTTGGGCCCTGACACGTCGAAATCTCCTTTCATCTTTGGACCTTTCAGATTGAAGTCCACATCGGGCATGGAGATCTTCGGTCCTGAAATTGATGGCATCTTGAATTTTGGCCCTTTGATTTTTCCATCTGGACCTTCAATGTCAAGATCTGGACCTTCAATGTCTACTTTGGGTGCTTTAAGTTCTCCTGACATATCAACATCTCCCTTCAACTTGGGACCTTTCAGATTGAAGTCCACATCGGGCATGGAGATCTTCGGTCCTGAAATTGATGGCATCTTGAATTTTGGCCCTTTGATTTTTCCATCTGGACCTTCAATTTCAAGATCTGGACCTTCAATGTCTACTTTGGGTGCTTTAAGTTCTCCTGACATATCAACATCTCCCTTCATCTTGGGACCTTTCAGATTGAAGTCCACATCAGGCATGGAGATCTTTGGTCCTGACATTGACGGCATCTTGAATTTCGGCCCTTTGATTTTACCATCAGGGCCTTCAATGTCAAGTTCTGGACCTTTAATGTCCACTTTTGGCGCTTTGATGTCTATATCAGCTTTTGGTAGGTTAACATCAACATCTGGACCCTCCAATTTAGGACCTTTGAATCCGAAAGACGGCATCTTCATCTTTGGCATCTTAAATCCTCCTGAACCTTCAATGTCAAGTTCTGGACCTTTAATGTCCACTTTGGACGATTTGATGTCTATATCAGCTGTTGGCAGGTTAACATCAACATCTGGACCCTCCAATTTAGGACCTTTGAATCCAAATGATGGCATCTTCATCTTTGGCATCTTAAATCCTCCTGAACCTTCAATGTCAAGACCTGGCCCCTCAATGTCTACTTTGGGTGCTTTGAGGTCTCCTTCTATCTTGGGCCCTGACACGTCGAAATCTCCTTTCATCTTTGGACCTTTCAGATTGAAGTCCACATCGGGCATGGAGATCTTCGGTCCTGAAATTGATGGCATCTTGAATTTTGGCCCTTTGATTTTTCCATCTGGACCTTCAATGTCAAGATCTGGACCTTCAATGTCTACTTTGGGTGCTTTAAGTTCTCCTGACATATCAACATCTCCCTTCAACTTGGGACCTTTCAGATTGAAGTCCACATCAGGCATGGAGATCTTTGGTCCTGACATTGAAGGCATCTTGAATTTCGGCCCTTTGATTTTACCATCAGGGCCTTCAATGTCAAGTTCTGGACCTTTAATGTCCACTTTTGGCGCTTTGATGTCTATATCAGCTTTTGGTAGGTTAACATCAACATCTGGACCCTCCAATTTAGGACCTTTGAATCCAAATGATGGCATCTTCATCTTTGGCATCTTAAATCCTCCTGAACCTTCAATGTCAACATCTGGACCTTCAATGTCTACTTTGGGTGCTTTGAGGTCTCCTTCTATCTTGGGCCCTGACACATCGAAATCTCCTTTCATCTTTGGACCTTTCAGATTGAAGTCCACATCGGGCATGGAGATCTTCGGTCCTGAAATTGATGGCATCTTGAATTTTGGCCCTTTGATTTTTCCATCTGGACCTTCAATTTCAAGATCTGGACCTTCAATGTCTACTTTGGGTGCTTTAAGTTCTCCTGACATATCAACATCTCCCTTC
Organism: Oncorhynchus keta; assembly: GCF_023373465.1. Classification (NCBI taxonomy): domain Eukaryota; kingdom Metazoa; phylum Chordata; class Actinopteri; order Salmoniformes; family Salmonidae; genus Oncorhynchus; species Oncorhynchus keta. Next base: position 6,937,486 of record NC_068450.1, on the reverse strand, counting down.
ATCTTGGGACCTTTCAGATTGAAGTCCACATCAGGCATGGAGATCTTTGGTCCTGACATTGACGGCATCTTGAATTTCGGCCCTTTGATTTTACCATCAGGGCCTTCAATGTCAAGTTCTGGACCTTTAATGTCCACTTTTGGCGCTTTGATGTCTATATCAGCTTTTGGTAGGTTAACATCAACATCTGGACCCTCCAATTTAGGACCTTTGAATCCGAAAGACGGCATCTTCATCTTTGGCATCTTAAATCCTCCTGAACCTTCAATGTCAAGTTCTGGACCTTTAATGTCCACTTTGGGCGATTTGATGTCTATATCAGCTGTTGGCAGGTTAACATCAACATCTGGACCCTCCAATTTAGGACCTTTGAATCCAAATGATGGCATCTTCATCTTTGGCATCTTAAATCCTCCTGAACCTTCAATGTCAAGACCTGGCCCCTCAATGTCTACTTTGGGTGCTTTGAGGTCTCCTTCTATCTTGGGCCCTGACACGTCGAAATCTCCTTTCATCCTTGGACCTTTCAGATTGAAGTCCACATCGGGCATGGAGATCTTCGGTCCTGAAATTGATGGCATCTTGAATTTTGGCCCTTTGATTTTTCCATCTGGACCTTCAATTTCAAGATCTGGGCCTTCAATGTCTACTTTGGGTGCTTTAAGTTCTCCTGACATATCAACATCTCCCTTCATCTTGGGACCTTTCAGATTGAAGTCCACATCAGGCATGGAGATCTTTGGTCCTGACATTGACGGCATCTTGAATTTCGGCCCTTTGATTTTACCATCAGGGCCTTCAATGTCAAGTTCTGGACCTTTAATGTCCACTTTGGGCGATTTGATGTCTATATCAGCTTTTGGTAGGTTAACATCAACATCTGGACCCTCCAATTTAGGACCTTTGAATCCAAATGATGGCATCTTCATCTTTGGCATCTTAAATCCTCCTGAACCTTCAATGTCAAGATCTGGCCCCTCTATGTCTACTTTGGGCGCTTTGAGGTCTCCTTCTATCTTGGGCCCTGACACATCGAAATCTCCTTTCATCTTTGGACCTTTCAGATTGAAGTCCACATCGGGCATGGAGATCTTCGGTCCTGAAATTGATGGCATCTTGAATTTTGGCCCTTTGATTTTTCCATCTGGACCTTCAATTTCAAGATCTGGACCTTCAATGTCTACTTTGGGTGCTTTAAGTTCTCCTGACATATCAACATCTCCCTTCATCTTGGGACCTTTCAGATTGAAGTCCATATCAGGCATGGAGATCTTCGGTCCTGATATTGATGGCATCTTGAATTTTGGTCCTTTGATTTTTCCATCTGGACCTTCAATGTCAAGATCTGGACCTTCAATGTCTACTTTTGGTGCTTTGATGTCTATATCAGCTTTTGGTAGGTTAACATCAACATCTGGTCCCTCCAATTTAGGACCTTTGAATCCAAATGATGGCATCTTCATCTTTGGCATCTTAAATCCTCCTGAACCTTCAATGTCAAGTTCTGGACCTTTAATGTCCACTTTGGGCGATTTGATGTCTATATCAGCTTTTGGTAGGTTAACATCAACATCTGGACCCTCCAATTTAGGACCTTTGAATCCAAATGATGGCATCTTCATCTTTGGCATCTTAAATCCTCCTGAACCTTCAATGTCAAGATCTGGCCCCTCTATGTCTACTTTGGGTGCTTTGAGGTCTCCTTCTATCTTGGGCCCTGACACGTCGAAATCTCCTTTCATCTTTGGACCTTTCAGATTGAAGTCCACATCGGGCATGGAGATCTTCGGTCCTGAAATTGATGGCATCTTGAATTTTGGCCCTTTGATTTTTCCATCTGGACCTTCAATTTCAAGATCTGGACCTTCAATGTCTACTTTGGGTGCTTTGAGGTCTCCTTCTATCTTGGGCCCTGATACATCGAAATCTCCTTTCATATTTGGACCTTTCAGATTGAAGTCCACATCAGGCATGGAGATCTTTGGTCCTGACATTGACGGCATCTTGAATTTCGGCCCTTTGATTTTACCATCAGGGCCTTCAATGTCAAGTTCTGGACCTTTAATGTCCACTTTTGGCGCTTTGATGTCTATATCAGCTTTTGGTAGGTTAACATCAACATCTGGACCCTCCAATTTAGGACCTTTGAATCCGAAAGACGGCATCTTCATCTTTGGCATCTTAAATCCTCCTGAACCTTCAATGTCAAGTTCTGGACCTTTAATGTCCACTTTTGGCGCTTTGATGTCTATATCAGCTGTTAACATCAACATCTGGACCCTCCAATTTTGGCAGGTTAACATCAACATCTGGACCCTCCAATTTAGGACCTTTGAATCCAAATGATGGCATCTTCATCTTTGGCATCTTAAATCCTCCTGAACCTTCAATGTCAAGATCTGGCCCCTCTATGTCTACTTTGGGTGCTTTGAGGTCTCCTTCTATCTTGGGCCCTGATACATCGAAATCTCCTTTCATTTTTGGACCTTTCAGATTGAAGTCCACATCGGGCATGGAGATCTTCGGTCCTGAAATTGATGGCGTCTTGAATTTTGGCCCTTTGATTTTTCCATCTGGACCTTCAATTTCAAGATCTGGACCTTCAATGTCTACTTTGGGTGCTTTAAGTTCTCCTGACATATCAACATCTCCCTTCATCTTGGGACCTTTCAGATTGAAGTCCACATTGGGCATGGAGATCTTCGGTCCTGATATTGATGGCATCTTGAATTTTGGTCCTTTGATTTTTCCATCTGGACCTTCAATGTCAAGATCTGGACCTTCAATGTCTACTTTTGGTGCTTTGATGTCTATATCAGCTTTTGGTAGGTTAACATCAACATCTGGACCCTCCAATTTAGGACCTTTGAATCCAAATGATGGCATCTTCATCTTTGGCATCTTAAATCCTCCTGAACCTTCAATGTCAACATCTGGACCTTCAATGTCTACTTTGGGTGCTTTGAGGTCTCCTTCTATCTTGGGCCCTGACACATCGAAATCTCCTTTCATCTTTGGACCTTTCAGATTGAAGTCCACATCGGGCATGGAGATCTTCGGTCCTGAAATTGATGGCATCTTGAATTTTGGCCCTTTGATTTTTCCATCTGGACCTTCAATTTCAAGATCTGGACCTTCAATGTCTACTTTGGGTGCTTTAAGTTCTCCTGACATATCAACATCTCCCTTCATCTTGGGACCTTTCAGATTGAAGTCCACATCAGGCATGGAGATCTTTGGTCCTGACATTGACGGCATCTTGAATTTCGGCCCTTTGATTTTACCATCAGGGCCTTCAATGTCAAGTTCTGGACCTTTAATGTCCACTTTTGGCGCTTTGATGTCTATATCAGCTTTTGGTAGGTTAACATCAACATCTGGACCCTCCAATTTAGGACCTTTGAATCCGAAAGACGGCATCTTCATCTTTGGCATCTTAAATCCTCCTGAACCTTCAATGTCAAGTTCTGGACCTTTAATGTCCACTTTGGGCGCTTTGATGTCTATATCAGCTGTTGGCAGGTTAACATCAACATCTGGACCCTCCAATTTAGGACCTTTGAATCCAAATGATGGCATCTTCATCTTTGGCATCTGAAATCCTCCTGAACCTTCAATGTCAAGATCTGGACCTTCAATGTCTACTTTGGGTGCTTTGAGGTCTCCTTCTATCTTGGGCCCTGACACATCGAAATCTCCTTTCATCTTTGGACCTTTCAGATTGAAGTCCACATCGGGCATGGAGATCTTCGGTCCTGAAATTGATGGCATCTTGAATTTTGGCCCTTTGATTTTTGCATCTGGACCTTCAATTTCAAGATCTGGACCTTCAATGTCTACTTTGGGTGCTTTAAGTTCTCCTGACATATCAACATCTCCCTTCATCTTGGGACCTTTCAGATTGAAGTCCACATCAGGCATGGAGATCTTTGGTCCTGACATTGACGGCATCTTGAATTTCGGCCCTTTGATTTTACCATCAGGGCCTTCAATGTCAAGTTCTGGACCTTTAATGTCCACTTTTGGCGCTTTGATGTCTATATCAACTTTTGGTAGGTTAACATCAACATCTGGACCTTCAATGTCTACTTTGGGCGCTGTTGTATCTCCTTTTATCTTTGGCACTGACACATTCACATCACCCTTCACCTTTGGCCCTTTCAGATTGATGTCCATGTCAGGCATTGAGATCTTTGGTCCTGATATGGAAGGCATCTTGAATTGTGGGCCCTTGATTTTTCCATCGGGGCCTTCAATGTCCAGTTCTGGCCCTTTGATGTCAACGTTGGGTCCCTTTATTTCAATGTCACCTTTAGGTAGTTTGACATCCACATCTGGACCCTCCAGTTTAGGACCTTTGACTCCAAAAGTCGGCATCTTCATCTTTGGCATCTTAAATCCTCCTGAACCTTCAATGTCAAGTTCTGGACCTTTAATGTCCACTTTGGGCGCTTTGATGTCTATATCAGCTGTTGGCAGGTTAACATCAACATCTGGACCCTCCAATTTAGGACCTTTGAATCCGAAAGACGGCATCTTCATCTTTGGCATCTTAAATCCTCCTGAACCTTCAATGTCAAGTTCTGGACCTTTAATGTCCACTTTGGGCGCTTTGATGTCTATATCAGCTGTTGGCAGGTTAACATCAACATCTGGACCCTCCAATTTAGGACCTTTGAATCCAAATGATGGCATCTTCATCTTTGGCATCTTAAATCCTCCTGAACCTTCAATGTCAAGACCTGGCCCCTCAATGTCTACTTTGGGTGCTTTGAGGTCTCCTTCTATCTTGGGCCCTGACACATCGAAATCTCCTTTCATCTTTGGACCTTTCAGGTTGAAGTCCACATCAGGCATTGAGATGTTTGGTCCTGATGTTGTCGGCATCTTGAATTTTGACCCTTTGATTTTACCATCTGGCCCTTCAATGTCCAGTTCTGGACCTTTAAGTTCTACTTTGGGGGGCTTGATGTCAATGTCGGTTTTTGGTAGGTTGACATCCACATAAGGACCCTCACGTCCCGCTTCTTTGATTCCAAATGATGGCATCTTTACTTTGGGTATCTTGAAACCTCCTTCTGGATCATGAACATCAACACCTGAAACTTTAATGTCTACTTTGGGTGCTTTGATATCAATACCACCTATCTTTTTTCCTTCTTTAACATTCGTTGATGGGGCTGATACATCTACACTACCCTTCACCTTCGGTAGTTTAACATCTCCATCGCTTTCTGTACCTGCAATGTTCAGTCCAAATGATGGCATTTTGATGCCACCAAAAAGTTTGCTTTCATTTTCAATGGTTGTTCCTTTTATCGATGGTCCTTTTACAGACGTTTTCACTGAGCCAGACTCCTTTATGCCTGGGTTATTGATGTCAAGTGTTTGCGCTCTTATGTCTGTTGATATCTTGCCTCCATTCAACCCTGTATCAATGCCTGGCATGCTGGGTAAGGAAACCCCACCCTGGTTGCCTCCAGAGTGACCTACGTTCCCAGACTCTCTCATCTGTTGATCACTAATAGTTATTCCAGGTACTGAACCTCCGACCCTACCCTGCCAGTCTGCACTGCCTCTACCAGGCAAATGAACGTCTACTCCTCTCACCTCACCTTTTCCCATTAATATGGAGCTGGATGAAATATGTGTTGTTTTTCCAGGTGCCGTGACATTGACTGATCCTGCCTGGTCGTCAGCTAAGTCACCTGAAACCTGAAAGCTCCCGTCTCCCTGCTGACCCCGTCTATAGAGGCCGAACTCCCGCTGACCCTTCACCCCCGACATTCCAAAGCTAGGTCCTTTGAATCTGATCCCTGCTGCTCCTCCATCTCCGCCCTCTATCTCCCTCGTTACAGTGGTGGTCTTCACCCCTCCAGTGCTCCAGTGCTTCTCAGAAGAGCTAGTTACATGCGGCCCAGTGAAGAAAACACCATCACCTCCTAGTTCAAAATCACCACCCTCCAATCCACCTCCTACACCTGAAGAGCTGCCGCTTCCGTGTAAAACTCGGATTTGAGTCGAGCTGCCCCCTCCTGACTGCTCATACTGTTGCCCTTTGAACTCTGGCCCGGTGAGCTCAAGCTGCTCGTCCACGCCCCCTGGCATGTCTACAGAGTAGGTAGTGATGCGACGGGTGACGGTGGTGATCGTGCTTCCGTCGGTGCTGGTGCTGCTGTGGCGTTCCGTACGGACGTCCACGCCCTCCGCTAGATCCTCAGACTTCAGTCGGGGCTTAATCTTCTTGGAATATATTCTCTTGTAATCTTCATCCTCCCCACTCTGTTCTCGTCAAAATAAGAGGAAATCAGTAATCACAGTAAATAAATAATAATGAATTAATAATAATGATAATAATAATAAATGTATTACATTAGGTAATAATAATACTATTGTTGAAAATATATAGTATGAACATTCGCTATGGAAGTGAGTATATTTAAGAAGATATGTGTATAGTTTGTTTTCAAGAAGTCTGTGTTCACTAGAGTTGGGGTTCAATTCAATTTCAATTCCAGTGAATTCCGAAAGTAAACCGAATTCTAATTACAATTCTAAATGTTCCTCGTTACAAAACCATTGAAGATAGTTGGAATTCCAGTGCAATTCCTGAATTGACTGGAAGTGAAATAGAATTTACCCCAAATCCTGGTGTTCACATAAAAGCTACTGAAAAGTTTATTAAAATCCTGTAAAAGTCCAATCTTTGCCGCACCATCACACAAGTAAATACACTTAACATTGCTTGCACAGTAAACATAGCTACATACCAGGATACTGCCTTGGCTGGAGCCTCCAAACCTTCCCTTCCCTTCATACGACAGAGTGCCCATGGGGGAGCGGCTGGGTGACAGAGTGCCCATGGGGGAGCGGCATGGTGACTTGTCCTTGTTCTGTAGTTTCAGTCCAACCTTGTGTTTGTTTAAGGTCTTGAGGAGCTCCGCTGTCTCCTCGGAACTCATGTTGTCAAAATAGATGGTGGCACCCACAATTTGATCACCTTTAGAGGAAGGGACACAAGAGAACATTGATACCATGTTAAAAATCCGTAGAGCACCTCCCTGGTAGATCAAACAAATCTTACTGTATATCAACTTACATCAATTATAAGATATCAGGAGCTTAAGTAACTGTAGAAGTGAATGAAGTTAATGAATACCTTACAGAAGTGCAATGCTAAACTCCGTTACATACCCTCGTGTACTCTTCCAGTGCGTCCAGCAGGCGACTCCATTTTCACCTCTTTGACATAGATCTCTCCTTCACCTGACTGCTCAAGGGTCATTCCCTGTTTCTCTGGACCCGACCAGTCAGAGAAGAGCACCTCCCTGGTTTCCTCCTCTTCAGACATCCTTTAATAACGATATATATGTTCAATAGGGGTGGTTCAATACAAGAAGAATCTCAAAGATGCTTTGAAGAACAACAACATTAAGTTAGTTCATGGGCTGGACTTTAGAGAAGGGAGAGAGAAGGAGAGGGGGAGAGAGAAGGCAGGGAGAGAGAAGGAGAGGGGGAGAGAGAAGGCAGGGAGAGAGAAGGAGAGGGGGAGAGAGAAGGCAGGGAGAGAGAAGGAGAGGGGGAGAGAGAAGGCAGCGAGAGAGAAGGAGAGGGGGAGAGAGAAGGCAGGGAGAGAAGGAGGGGGAGAGAGGGCAGGGAGAGAGAGGGGGAGAGAGAGGGGGAGAGGGGGAGAGAGTGGGAGAGGTGGGAGAGAGAAGGCAGGGAGAGAGATAGAGGGGGGGGAGGGAGGGGGAGAGGGGGGAGAGAGAAGGGGGAGAGAGGGGGAGATATAAGGGGGGAAGGTGGGGGAGAGAGAGGGAGAGAGGGGAGAGAGAAGGCAGGGAGAGAGGGGGGGGAGAGGGGGAGAGAAGGTGGGGGGAGAGAGAGGGGGAGAAGGGGGAGGGGAGAGAGGGGGAGAGGGGAGAGAGAAGGGGGAGAGAGGGGGAGAGATAAGTTGGGGAGAGAGAGGGGGAGAAGGGGAAGGGAGGGGGAGAGAGAAGGGAGAGGGAGGGAGAGAGGGTGAGAGAGAGGGGAGAGAGAGAGAGAGAGGAGAGAGAGAGAGAGAGAGAGAGAGAGAGAGAGAGAGAGAGAGAGAGAGAGAGAGGGAGAGAGAGAGAGAGAGAGAGAGAGAGAGAGAGAGAGAGAGAGAGAGAGAGAGAGAGAGAGAAAACAAATCACATGAAATAGAAAATAAAATGCAAACAAAGACTATAGTATTTCTTAAGGTGATTTCTAAGTAGGTGAAATACCTTTGCTTTTCCTTGTCCTTTGCCTATGCTCTGGTGTGGTTTGTTTCTGCCTTGGTTTTACTGAAAAACAAAACATGAGATAACATCAGTACTGTTGATTCATGAACAAGCTACGGCAAACCATTCTGTAAAAAGAAAACCCTGTTAAAATGTGTACAAAATGTAAGGCACCTGACATATTTGCATGTGTATCTGTTTTTATGAAAGCCATGTTTTACCTGTCTCTCAATGCATGGTTACAACAAGTTCTTGTTATAATGCAATGGCCAAGATGTATGAAATGGCCAGTAGATGGCGCTAAAACTCTGGGTAGGTGAGTAGTACTGCCTTGTCTTATATAATCATTCAATTCTCAGTTCCCTCCATTTCTCTCCTGTGTTTTTGTGGAAATTTGGTTGGAGTTGTACTGAGACCACACCCTTACCCTGAGGAGAGCTGCCTGATCCTGAAGCTTACACTCCAATGTCAATACTGAGAACAATGATGGCTGTAGCTTCCATTCTTTAGACATACATACACACACACACATGCACACACACACACACACACACACACACACACACACACACACACACACACACACACACACACACACACACACACACACACACACACACACACTCACACACACACACACACACACACACACACACACACACACACACACACACACACACACACACACACACGTACAGACTTGTATAAATAAAACACACACACCAGCACACATACGCACACATACATAAACCAAACCTCTTGTTTTGTACACACGGCATCAGGCCCTATAGAAAGAGCTCAGTCAAGGTAAGACCAAACTGTCATTTCCCGTGTTTTTATGTAGCGCCCCTGATGTGACTCCTGACAGACTTCTTTTCTGTCAACAATTTGTTGTAAAATTGACCTGCTCATTTGTAACTATCGTCGTCACTTTGCTGGGCATGTTCAAGATGTGTTCCAAGGTTGTGAAAAGCCTACAAATAATATGTCTGAACCGAGAAGTACATTTAGTAGATTAGTGGATCCTACCCTTTTGATTTCACAGGTTTATCAAGGCAAGTTTTTAGGAAATGAACTGTGACTGCTAAACCCTGTGACGCAACAGACAACATGTTCATGTGTATAGGAGCTGACAAGGTACACACATCTGTCGTTCTGCCCCTGAACAGGCAGTTAACCCACTGTTCCTAGTCCGTCATTGAAAATAAGAATTTGTTCTTAACTGACTTGCCTAGTTAAAAAAAGGTTTAAAAAAAAAAAAAAAAAAAAATAAATATGCAGCCTGGTCTCAATAGACTAGACGTAACATAGTAAAAGTAAATCCGGGACACACGAATGAGTACGTTACGGTCGGTATGGTTATGTAAAGATAGAAGGTTACTTAAGGCAACAATATAAAGGAAGCTGGTTGGTCAGGGTGGATGGGTAGGCGTAGAACGCAAAAAACATCTAGCGACCCAGAAGGTCGCGTGCTCAAAATCTCATCACAGACAAATTTAGCATTTTAGCTAATTAGCGACTTTGCAACTACTTAGCATTTTAGCTCAACCTTCCCCTAACCCTATAACCTTAACTTTAACCCTAACCCCTAGAGCTAACGTTAGCCAACTAGCTAACGGTAGACACAATGTTTTGCAAATTTGTAACATATTGTACTATTTGTAATTCGTAACATATTGTACGATATGCAATTCATAACATACTGTATCATACGAATTATAATTTACGTACAGAATAATAACGAAAAATGTTCTTGAGACCACGTTGAGATTTCATGCACTTTGACAGGGAGGACAATCAAAAACATACGTGGCTTTATAACTCATCACTTGCACCCTATAATGCTCTCCCCTTTATCACAATGGAACTGTACCATTTGAAAAGTCAAATATACAGTAGACCTATGTAACGGATGTGAAACGGCTAGCTAGTTAGCGGTGGTGCTGATGTAACGGATGTGAAATAGCTAGCTAGTTAGCGGTGGTTCGCGCTAAATAGCGTTTCAATCGGTGACGTCACTTGCTCTGAGACCTTGAAGTAGTGGTTCCCCTTGCTCTGCAAGGGCCGCGGCTTTTTGTGGAGCGATGGGTAACGATGCTTCGTGGGTGACTGTTGTTGATGTGTGCAGAGGGTCCCTGGTTCGCACCCGGGTATGGGAGAGGGGACGGTCTAAAGTTATACTGTTACACCTACCAAAAAAATCCAGCTACATCAAATACAATTTGACAATATTCATAGCCATGGAATGAATGTACTACACATCACGTAAACAAAACAGAATGCTACAAAATACAACACAGGATGAAAGTGGTTTGTTTACATCATTTTTACTTGCCAGGGTGAATGCCTGTCCCGTCCAACACACACATTGGGGACAGATAACCCATTGTTTCGTTAATGTCAACTCCTCCAACATCCCACCCTTTGTAATTACATAATTATATGTCTGTGCTGTATCAACCTCCACCTACGCAGACAGCGGAAGCCTATGTTACACCATTTGCTTTAGATTCTTGACAGACAATTATGTCCGTTTTTTCAAAGAGGACACCCTAATTCATCAAGAAGACTGTGTTACACCCTATGCCATACATAGTACACTACTTTGGGCCAAGGTCCAGGGTGCCATTTGGGACACAGCCTGAGAAGACGAACTATCCAGTGTCCAGTGTTCAATGTTCATTCCTGACCTTTATGGAAAGAACTTTCCGATGAATACTGTCCTGTGAGTCAACTTAATCACAGGCAACATTGAACGATTGTGCTGCACATGAACATAAACACACAGACTTGTCTGTTATACTGTGTGACTGTATCCATTCGGGGCCAATTGACTCAGGAGAGATACGTTCACCGAACTTAATTGAATCGAGGCAAATCGGGTTTCCTTACTATTTTAAGTTTAGCCAACTCACATTACATTATATGAAATAGTTCTGTGGCCGTATCCATTTGCTCCAATCAACCTATAGAACAGGGTTCCCCCGACTGGTGATCCATTTGGCCCAATCAATCTATAGAACAGGGTTCCCCCGACTGGTGATCCATTTGGCCCAATCAACCTATAGAACAGGGTTCCCCCGACTGGTGATCCATTTGGCCCAATCAATCTATAGAACAGGGTTCCCCCGACTGGTGATCCATTTGGCCCAATCAATCTATAGAACAGGGTTCCCCCGACTGGTGATCCATTTGGCCCAATCAATCTATAGAACAGGGTTCCCCGACTGGTGATCCATTTGGCCCAATCAATCTATAGAACAGGGTTCCCCGACTGGTGATCCATTTGGCCCAATCAATCTATAGAACAGGGTTCCCCGACTGGTGATCCATTTGGTCCTATCAATCTATAGAACAGGGTTCCCCCGACTGGTGATCCATTTGGCCCAATCAATCTATAGAACAGGGTTCCCCGACTGGTGATCCATTTGGCCCAATCAATCTATAGAACAGGGTTCCCCGACTGGTGATCCATTTGGTCCTATCAATCTATAGAACAGGGTTCCCCCGACTGGTGATCCATTTGACCCAATCAATCTATAGAACAGGGTTCCCCCGACTGGTGATCCATTTGACCCAATCAATCTATAGAACAGGGTTCCCCGACTGGTGATCCATTTGGCCCAATCAATCTATAGAACAGGGTTCCCCCGACTGGTGATCCATTTGGCCCAATCAATCTATAGAACAGGGTTCACCGACTGGTGATCCATTTGGTCCAATCAATCTATAGAACAGGGTTCACCGACTGGTGATCCATTTGGTCCAATCAATCTATAGAACAGGGTTCCCCGACTGGTGATCCATTTGGCCCAATCAATCTATAGAACAGGGTTCCCCCGACTGGTGATCCATTTGGCCCAATCAATCTATAGAACAGGGTTCCCCCGACTGGTGATCCATTTGGTCCTATCAATCTATAGAACAGGGTTCCCCCGACTGGTGATCCATTTGGTCCTATCAATCTATAGACCAGGGTTCCCCCGACTGGTGATCCATTTGGCCCAAACAATCTATAGAACAGGGTTCCCCCGACTGGTGATCCATTTGGTCCAATCAATCTATAGAACAGGGTTCCCCCGACTGGTGATCCATTTGGTCCAATCAACCTATAGAACAGGGTTCCCCGACTGGTGATCCATTTGGCCCAATCAACCTATAGAACAGGGTTCCCCCGACTGGTGATCCATTTGGTCCAATCAATCTATAGAACAGGGTTCCCCCGACTGGTGATCCATTTGGTCCAATCAATCTATAGAACAGGGTTCCCCCGACTGGTGATCCATTTGTCCCAATCAATCTATAGAACAGGGTTCCCCCGACTGGTGATCCATTTGGTCCTATCAACCTATAGAACAGGGTTCCCCCGACTGGTGATCCATTTGGTCCTATCAATCTATAGAACAGGGTTCCCCCGACTGGTGATCCATTTGGCCCAATCAATCTATAGAACAGGGTTCCCCGACTGGTGATCCATTTGGCCCAATCAATCTATAGAACAGGGTTCCCCCGACTGGTGATCCATTTGGCCCAATCAATCTATAGAACAGGGTTCCCCGACTGGTGATCCATTTGGCCCAATCAATCTATAGAACAGGGTTCCCCCGACTGGTGATCCATTTGGCCCAATCAATCTATAGAACAGGGTTCCCCGACTGGTGATCCATTTGGTCCTATTAATCTATAGAACAGGGTTCCCCGACTGGTGATCCATTTGGCCCAATCAATCTATAGAACAGGGTTCCCCGACTGGTGATCCATTTGGTCCTATCAATCTATAGAACAGGGTTCCCCCGACTGGTGATCCATTTGGCCCAATCAATCTATAGAACAGGGTTCCCCGACTGGTGATCCATTTGGTCCTATCAATCTATAGAACAGGGTTCCCCGACTGGTGATCCATTTGGCCCAATCAATCTATAGAACAGGGTTCCCCCGACTGGTGATCCATTTGGTCCAATCAACCCATACAGTAGGATTCAGCAGGGTGGTTTTATTTGGTCTAATCAACCCATACAGTAGGATTCAGCAGGGTGGTTTTATTTGGTCTAATCAACCCATACAGTAGGATTCAGCAGGGTGGTTGTATTTGGTCTAATCAACCCATACAGTAGGATTCAGCAGGGTGGTTGTATTTGGTCTAATCAACCCATACAGTAGGATTCAGCAGGGTGGTTGTATTTGGTCTAATCAACCCATACAGTAGGATTCAGCAGGGTGGTTGTATTTGGTCTAATCAACCCATACAGTAGGATTCAGCAGGGTGGTTGTATTTGGTCTAATCAACCCATACAGTAGGATTCAGCTGGGTGGTTGTATTTGGTCTAATCAACCCATACAGTAGGATTCAGCAGGGTGGTTGTATTTGGTCTAATCAACCCATACAGTAGGATTCAGCAGGGTGGTTGTATTTGGTCTAATCAACCCATACAGTAGGATTCAGCAGGGTGGTTGTATTTGGTTCAATCAACCCATACAGTAGGATTCAGCAGGGTGGTTGTATTTGGGCCAATCAACCCATACAGTAGGATTCAGCAGGGTGGTTGTATTTGGTTCAATCAACCCATACAGTAGGATTCAGCAGGGTGGTTGTATTTGGTCTAATCAACCCATACAGTAAGATTCAGCAGGGTGGTTGTATTTGGTTCAATCAACCCATACAGTAGGATTCAGCAGGGTGGTTGTATTTGGGCCAATCAACCCATACAGTAGGATTCAGCAGGGTGGTTGTATTTGGTTCAATCAACCCATACAGTAGGATTCAGCAGGGTGGTTGTATTTGGGCCAATCAACCCATACAGTAGGATTCAGCAGGGTGGTTGTATTTGGTTCAATCAACCCATACAGTAGGATTCAGCAGGGTGGTTTTATTTGGTTCAATCAACCCATACAGTAGGATTCAGCAGGGTGGTTGTATTTGGGCCAATCAACCCATACAGTAGGATTCAGCAGGGTGGTTCTATTTGGTTCAATCAACCCATACAGTAGGATTCAGCAGGGTGGTTGTATTTGGTTCAATCAACCCATACAGTAGGATTCAGCAGGGTGGTTGTATTTGGCCCAATCAACCCATACAGTAGGATTCAGCAGGGTGGTTGTATTTGGTCTAATCAACCCATACAGTAGGATTCAGCAGGGTGGTTGTATTTGGTCTAATCAACCCATACAGTAGGATTCAGCAGGGTGGTTGTATTTGGTTCAATCAACCCATACAGTAGGATTCAGCAGGGTGGGTTGTATTTGGTCTAATCAACCCATACAGTAGGATTCAGCAGGGTGGTTGTAATTTGGGCCAATCAACCCATACAGTAGGATTCAGCTGGGTGGTTGTATTTGGTTCAATCAACCCATACAGTAGGATTCGGCAGGGTGGTTTTATTTGGGCCAATCAACCCATACAGTAGGATTCAGCTGGGTGGTTGTATTTGGTTCAATCAACCCATACAGTAGGATTCGGCAGGGTGGTTTTATTTGGGCATCCATGTTTTTCTTCTTTTTTTTAAAACATTTTCATTGTTGGACTCACACGACACAAATCACCAGGATATCAGCTCCAAGTGTTCCCACGTATAATAGAGAGACGCGTGATCTTATACAAATGTAAGCAAGGTTTGAAATAATTACGTTTTAGTCAAATATTATATCTGTTTGGGCTTCTTGCAGTCCATTTGCAGTCTACAAATGATTTGTAATTATGTACCGGCCCCCTGACCATGCTCTCAAGTCTATCAACAGGATATAACAAAAGCAACAGGATATGAGTCATGCCACTGAGTGATTATCTCTGTTTTCATTGAGTTGTCATAACCACAAAGCAAGCAGGGAGGGAACCAGGAAAGTCACAACTAGGAATCCAACAAGTTTTCTCAATCTTTATCTCTCAATCTTTATCTCTCAATCTTTATCTCTCAATCTTTATCTCACAATCTTTATCTCTCAATCTTGGGATCACAATTGAGAATACCGCAAACCACTTTTTTTGTTTGTTTTCTTACCATTATCACATGGTGTTTTCTTACCATTATCACATGGTGTTTTCTTACCATTATCACATGGTGTTTTCTTACCATTATCACATGGTGTTTTCTTACCATTATCACATGGTGTTTTCTTAGCATTATCACATGGTGTTTTCTTAGCATTATCACATGGTGTTTTCTTACCATTATCACATGGTGTTTTCTTACCATTATCACATGGTGTTTTCTTACCATTATCACATGGTGTTTTCTTACCATTATCACATGGTGTTTTCTTAGCATTATCACATGGTGTTTTCTTACCATTATCACATGGTGTTTTCTTAGCATTATCACATGGTGTTTTCTTACCATTATCACATGGTGTTTTCTTACCATTATCACATGGTGTTTTCTTACCATTATCACATGGTGTTTTCTTACCATTATCACATGGTGTTTTCTTACCATTATCACATGGTGTTTTCTTACCATTATCACATGGTGTTTTCTTAGCATTATCACATGGTGTTTTCTTACCATTATCACATGGTGTTTTCTTACCATTATCACATGGTGTTTTCTTACCATTATCACATGGTGTTTTCTTACCATTATCACATGGTGTTTTCTTACCATTATCACATGGTGTTTTCTTACCATTATCACATGGTGTTTTCTTAGCATTATCACATGGTGTTTTCTTAGCATTATCACATGGTGTTTTCTTAGCATTATCACATGGTGTTTTCTTACCATTATCACATGGTGTTTTCTTACCATTATCACATGGTGTTTTCTTACCATTATCACATGGTGTTTTCTTACCATTATCACATGGTGTTTTCTTAGCATTATCACATGGTGTTTTCTTACCTCCTAATCATATTTACTGTCACATTTACCTCCACAGCACTATGGGTAACTGGAGATCTAGGCAGGGAATAGGGTGCCATTTGGGACGCAGAGGAGACTAGAGGTGGAGTACACCTCAGACAGCATACTAAACTGGTGATCCATTTGCTCCAATCAATCTATAGAACAGGGTTCCCCAACTGGTGATCCATTTGGCCCAATCAATCTATAGAACAGGGTTCCCCGACTTGTGATGCATTTGGTCCAATCAACCTATAGAAGAGGGAACAAGTTCCATTTAAATATATATATATATATATTGTTTATTTAACTTCAGTCTATTATCTATTGTATTATCTATTTCCCAAGGCAATCATTTAACAGGACCTCAATTTAACAAGCCTTTAAATTGAATTGAGACAGAGAGAGAGAGAGAGAGAGAGAGAGAGAGAGAGAGAGAGAGAGAGAGAGAGAGAGAGAGAGAGAGAGAGAGAAAGAGAGAGAGAGAGAGAGAGAGAGAGAGAGAGAAAAGAGAGAGAGAGAGAGAGAGAGAGAGAGAGAGAGAGAGAGAGAACCCATACTCCTTCACTCCAAGCCAACACCCACTGTCAGATTCCTGCGGTGCTCAGATTAGACACTCAGATCAGACACACTAATTAAAATGTCTGTCGTCTGTCTGAGTTTCTCTGAGGAGAGGGATGGAATCCAGAATATCTCTCTGAGACTGTGTCATTGTTAACTTATTTGCTATATGTCTCCATAGATCTATGGCTTCGGCTTCATTTGCTATATGTCTCCATAGATCTATGGCTTCACTTGCTATATGACTCCATAGATCTATGGCTTCGGCTTCATTTGCTATATGTCTCAATAGATCTATGGCTTCATTTACTATATGTCTCAATAGATCTATGGCTTCACTTGCTATATGTCTCAATAGATCTATGGCTTCACTTGCTATATGTCTCAATAGATCTATGGCTTCATTTACTATATGTCTCAATAGATCTATGGCTTCACTTGCTATATGTCTCAATAGATCTATGGCTTCATTTGCTATATGTCTCAATAGATCTATGGCTTCACTTGCTATATGTCTCAATAGATCTATGGCTTCATTTGCTATATGTCTCAATAGATCTATGGCTTCACTTGCTATATGTCTCAATAGATCTATGGCTTCACTTGCTATATGTCTCAATAGATCTATGGCTTCACTTGCTATATGTCTCAATAGATCTATGGCTTCATTTGCTATATGTCTCAATAGATCTATGGCTTCATTTACTATATGTCTCAATAGATCTATGGCTTCACTTGCTATATGTCTCAATAGATCTATGGCTTCACTTGCTATATGTCTCAATAGATCTATGGCTTCATTTACTATATGTCTCCATAGATCTATGGCTTCATTTGCTATATGTCTCCATATTTCTATGGCTTCATTTGCTATATGTCTCCATAGATCTATGGCTTCATTTGCTATATGTCTCCATAGATCTATGGCTTCATTTGCTATATGTCTCCATAGATCTATGGCTTCATTTGCTATATGTCTCCATATTTCTATGGCTTCATTTGCTATATGTCTCCATAGATCTATGAAATACACATGCATATGTTCCCCTGCCTAATTCCATATTTGCATAATAGTTTCAAACTAAAAATAAATGTTTCCGTACCATACTATTTTTTTCACCACTATAAATACAACAATTGCAAGTTAAACTGGTAAATCCATCAGTAGCATGAGCAGAGAGTAACTGAAGCCAAGGTGAACCTATATATATATATATATATTTATATATATATTCACTGAATAAAGTTCAACTGTACATAGCTATAATGGTACTAGATCCACACTGCTCTGCAAGATAACGGCCTGCTGAGAGAGAAAAATAAAATAAAATAATAACCAGGGAAGAAGATCTGTTACCAAATGATCCACTACTCCCTATTTAATGAACAACTTTCCCTACGGGGTCGTCAAATGTAGTGCACTATAAAGGGAATAGGGTGCCATTTGGGACACAAGCACACACACACACACACGAGTTTGACTCTGCGCCATGTACCACTCTCCCCCACCACCACACTCATTTGAAACGTATGCCTGCTATCATTTCATAAACAAGGAGAGGTGTTCAAAATATATATTTTTCCATTCCATCTTTTCAAGTTATTTTACAGTACTGGTATCTGTACTGGTAAAGTGTCTGGCTAACAACGGCAGGTCAAGTCTGGTGTAGTAGGTGATAAATGACTAAACATGACAGTGATAATAATATATATATATATATATATACACACACATTTTAATATTTTAAGCTACTTTTAAAGTAAATTACCTGCAGTCAACTTGTGAAGTACATTAGAAGATAAAGAAGATCATGTTCTTCATTTCACATGTCACATTATTGTACATTATAAAGCTTACCCATAGTACCCAGTCACATGGTGTTTGTTTACAAGCAACTACAGAGAGACAAGGAGCCTTGTGAGTCATGCACTATTGTGCAGCACATGCCAGGTGATCTATATATGTTTTGTTTTATTTAAAGTGGAGCTCGATAGTCCTAGATTTATCTCGGTCTTGTCAGCCTTTTATCTCTGAAACATCAAAATCCTTGAACAAAAGAGCAGAACAATTTGCAATTGATTTTCCCCTCTACTTTCTCTCAGTACTGTCATTCTATAGTCTAATTGAAGGTCAGTGTTTGGTTTCCTTTCCCTCTCAGCCTATTTTTTCTTCGTTTTTTTAACTAGGCAAGTTAGTTAAGAACAAATTCTTATTTACAATGACGGTCTAGCCAGGCCAATCATGCACCGCCCTATGGGACTCCCAATCACGGCCAGATGTAATAAAGCCCTTGATTCAAACCAGGGACTGTAGTGACACCTCTTCCACAGAGATACAGTGCCTTAGACCACTGCACCACTCGGGAGCTACAGTACAGAATTCACAACTAAATGTTTGCCAGCTAGATATTATAACTATTCAGTTAACTGTCTAAAATATGCTTAATGTTCTGCAGTTGTGAATTTGGTTTACTAATTAGTAGTTATCTGGTTGGTTAGCTTCTTGAAAAATGATGCTTCTCTTTGTAACAGCAGAGAATCCCCTCCTTAATAAAGAACCATGCTGTCTAATCTTTGTTATGAGCAGCAAACTGTGAGATGCATTTTTTAGTTACTTGTATAACTTTATGGGCTGAGATGTTTGTCCTGCAAAACAGTTTATGTCAGAGACTGTATAAAATGTCCGCAATGCACACGTTAGCATTTAGCTAGCATTTCCTATAGGTTTTGACATGTACTTGTTAGCATTGCTAACCGTATGATTACAGAGACTCAGTGGGGTTTGAAAAAAGGGCCCCTTGTGTTCAGTGCCAATATAACTGAATATTCCGGTATGACAATCTGGACCTAAACCACATCAACTACACATCTATGCCTCTCTCTGGATATGACACAGGCTGTGTCAAAAATGGTATCCTATTGCCTACGTAGTGCACTAATTTAAGAAAGATCCCTATATGTTGCCATTTCATACACAGCCACAGAGCAGGCCACAGAGCAGGCCACAGAGCAGGCCACTCTCCTGAACAAGAATGAATCTAATAATCTAAAATAAAATGCTTAATCCTGACGATAAAAGCATTGAATTCCATCTTAAAAACGAAGTAAACAGAGGATACAAGCTTATGGTTTATTTATTTTAATTTTACTAGGCAAGTCAGTTAACAGTGGGTTAACTGCCTGTTCAGGAGCAGAACTA